>NC_058082.1:117597376-117897376 GCF_014858855.1 Bufo gargarizans | reverse complement strand
GCTTTGCATGTGGAAGAGGTGGAAATGGGGGAATACATTACACTGGGTGATAGCCAGACCACCCTCAGTTCGTCTTCTCAGCGCAAATTGGACGATGAAGAGGAGGAGAAGGAGGAGCAAGAGACGGTTGCCTCCGCTACAGAGGGTAGTACCCATGGAAATTTCCCATTCCACCTGTTCTGCGTGGGTGTGCAGAAGAGGAGGAAGAGGATGAGGAGATTGAGAGTGATCCTCCTGATGATGACAGCGGAGTCTTGCCTGTTGGTACTCTGGCACACATGGCTGACTTCATGCTAGGCTGCCTTTCCCGCGACCGGCACATTATACGCATGTTAAACAACACGGATTACTGGTTGTTCACCCATCTCGACCCCCGCTACAAAGAGAACTTCTCATCTCTCATTCCTCTGGTGGAGAGGACGAGCAAAACGGTGCAATACCAGAAGATCCTTGTTAAAAAATTGCTCCAAAAACGCTGATGGCAGAGTCAGCAGTTCCTTGTTCAACTGAGAAGGGGAGACAAGGGGAAAACACAGCAATTCCAACAGAGGCAGGGCAACACTCTCCAAAGCCTGGGAAAGTTTCATGACACCCCGCCAGCACGCTCACCCTGAAGCGCGGCCTAGTGTCACAAGGAGGGAAAAGTTTTGGAAGATGGTGAAGGAGTACATAGCAGATCGTGTCAGCATCCTCAATGATCCTTCAGTGCCTTACAACTACTGGGTGTCCAAGCTGGACACGTGGCACGTGTGGAGGTGCTGGCCTGCCCTGCCACCAGCGTGTGGAGGTGCTTGCCTGCCCTGCCACCAGCGTTTTGTCTGAGCGAGTATTTAGTGCTGCTGGTGGCATTATAACAGATAAGCGTATCCGCCTGTCAACTGAAAATGCTGACAGGTTGACTCTTATAAAAATGAACAAGGCCTGGATTGACCATGACTTCTCGACTCCACCAGAGCAAAGCGGCTGAACATAAAGGCACTTTAAATGTGTTGTTTATAATGTACTGAATACACTATATTCCCATGCACCCCTTCCACTGCAAACAAGGGTATATGGTTGAATCTTCCTTTTCTCATCCTCCTCCTCTTCCATCATATCAACATGCTTATTCATTGCATATAATGCCCTCGCATATATGCCCTTCGCATAAAATGTTTTACAGGGTCAGCTCAGCTGCAGGCCCTAGTATATAATTTTTTAGAGGGTCAGCTCACCAGCAGGCCATCACCTACAATGTTTTACAGGGTCAGCTCACCAGCAGGCCCTTGCATCAAATTTTTAAAAAATCAAGTCTTTTTATTGACAAAGATATAATATCAGATGTACAATACACATACTGTAAAGTGTTGATACAGAAAAATAAAACTGTATGATACAATCTCCTGCGTATTGTCATTCTTTATATGTCATATAATACTTACAGAACCCCACTAACCTGAGAGAAATAATTAACTTGTGTGTTAGGCCTCATGCACACGACAGTTTTTTTTCACGGTCCGCAAAAACGGGGTTCGTGGGTCCGTGATCCGTGACCGTTTTTTCGTCCGTGGGTCTTCCTTGATTTTTGGAGGATCCACGGACATGAAAAAAAAGTCGTTTTGGTGTCCGCCTGGCCGTGCGGAGCCAAACGGATCCGTCCTGAATTACAATGCAAGTCAATGGGGACGGATCCGTTTGATGTTGACACAATATGGTGCCATTTCAAACGGATCCGTCCCCATTGACTTTCAATGTAAAGTCTGGAGTTCTTTTATACCATCGGATTGGAGTTTTCTCCAATCCGATGGTATATTTTAACTTGAAGCGTCCCCATCACCATGGGAACGCCTCTATGTTAGAATATACTGTCGGATATGAGCTACTTCGTGAACCTCAGATCCGACAGTATATTCTAACACAGAGGCGTTCCCATGGTGATGGGGACGCTTCAGGTTAGAATACACTACAAACTTTGTACAAGACTGCCCCCTGCTGCCTGGCAGCACCCGATCTCTTACTGGGGGATATGATAGCACAATTAACCCCTTTAGGTGCGGCACCTAAAGGGGTTAATTGTACTATCATATTCCCCTGTAAGAGATCAGGGCTGCCAGGCAGCAGGGGGCAGCCCCCCCCCCCCAGTTTGAATATCGTTGGTGGCACAGTGTGCCCCCACCCTCCCTCTATTGTATTAAATCGTTGGTGGCACAGTGTGCCAACCACCATCGGCCCCCCTCCCTCCCTCTATTGTATTAAATCGTTGGTGGCACAGTGTGCCAACCACCATCGGCCCCCCTCCCTCCCTCTATTGTATTAAATCGTTGGTGGCACAGTGTGCCAACCACCATCGGCCCCCCTCCCTCCCTCTATTGTATTAAATCGTTGGTGGCACAGTGTGCCAACCACCATCGCCCCCCCCCCTCCCTCTATAGCAGTAACATTGGTGGCAGTGTGCGGTCTCAACAGTAGAAGATTCATACTTACCTGCTTGCTGCTGCGATGTCTGTGTCCGGCCGGGAGCTCCTCCTACTGGTAAGTGAAAGGTCTGTGCGGCGCATTGCTAAAGACCTGTCACTTACCAGTAGGAGGAGCTCCCGGCCGTTCACAGACATCGCAGCAGCAAGCAGGTAAGTATGAATCTTCTACTGTTGAGACCGCACACTGCCACCAATGTTACTGCTATAGAGGGAGGGGGGGGCGATGGTGGTTGGCACACTGTGCCACCAACGATTTAATACAATAGAGGGAGGGAGGGGGGCCGATGGTGGTTGGCACACTGTGCCACCAACGATTTAATACAATAGAGGGAGGGAGGGGGGCCGATGGTGGTTGGCACACTGTGCCACCAACGATTTAATACAATAGAGGGAGGGAGGGGGGGGCGATGGTGGAGGCACACTGTGCCACCAACGATATTCAAACTGGGGAGGGGGGGGGTCTGCCCCCTGCTGCCTGGCAGCCCTGATCTCTTACAGGGGAATATGATAGTACAATTAACCCCTTTAGGTGCCGCACCTGAAGGGGTTAATTGTGCTATCATATCCCCCTGTAAGAGATCGGGTGCTGCCAGGCAGCAGGGGGCAGTCTTGTACAAAGTTTGCAGTGTATTCTAACTAGAAGCGTCCCCATCACCATGGGAACGCTTCTGTGTTAGAATATACTGTCGGAAATGAGTTTTCACGAAGTGAAAACTTAGATCAGAAAAAGCTTTTATGCAGACGGATCTTCGGTTCCGTCTGTATGAAAGCAACCTACGGCCACGGATCACGGACACGGATGCCAATCTTGTGTGCATCCGTGTTCTTTCACGGACCCATTGACTTGAATGGGTCCGTGAACCGTTGTCCGTCAAAAAAATAGGACAGGTCATATTTTTTTGACGGACAGGATACACGGATCACGGCCTCGGCTGCAAAACGGTGCATTTTCCGATTTTTCCACGGACCCATTGAAAGTCAATGGGTCCGCGAAAAAAAACGGAAAACGGCACAACGGCCACGGATGCACACAACGGTCGTGTGCATGAGGCCTAACACTGAGAGAGATTCTAAAAATGACAGAGGAATTTGTACCTCGTTTCTAATCTTAAAACTGAATATAGCCATAAGGACCATACTCTTATATATATATATACTATATATTCAGCACACCTATTAAAATTGATAATATAAAATCAATCTACACCTACATTGATTCATATAAAACCACAAAGAAAGATTAGAGTCTTTCTATTCACTGAAAATCATCAGAAATCAGCACATTTCTAATACATTGTCTTATCTAAGCAATTACATTTCATTAGACCTTGGGACATCTCCTTCTCACAAAAACAGACTTAGGTAAACACTTAGGTACATATCGTAAACCTTAGGTTAGCAATTTCAGAGTAAAAAAATCCTGAACTCACTCTGCCTTTTAAAATAAGACAAAATGGTTGTCCCTTAGGCTCATGTCCATACTCTTATATAGACCTTATACTTATGGACCTTATTCATACCCAATAGTTCTGACAGTATGTCCGCTAAAGGAATCCGCACCGTCGCATTTACAATAACGAAATTTGGCACACAGGTACATCAGGTGCAGGGCCGGCTCCAGGTTCATGTGGGCCCTTGGGCGATAAATCCCAGTGGGCCCCCATGAGGCATTTTTTTACATTGACATGTCCCCCTGTGGCTCCCACACAGTATAATGACCCCCAGTGGCCCCTATACAGTATAAGTACTACTAGTGGCCCTTAACACAGTATAATGAACCCCCAATCCCCCCCCCCCCACTGTATAATGAAATAATGAACACCTGTGGCCCTGCATTTAGAATAATAACCCCCAGTCGCCCCCATTCAGAATAATGACCCCCAGTGGCCCTCACACTGGGGGAATACTGTATGGAGGGGGCTCTGGGGGTCATTATACTGAATGAGGGTCATTGGTGATCATTATACTAAATGGGGGACACTGGGGGTCATTATACTATGTAAAGGGCCCTCACAGTATAATGACCCCACAGTGACCCTCCATTCGGAATAATGACCCCCAGTCTCCCCCATTTAGTATAATGATCACCAATGACCCCCAGTATGGAGGGGGCAAGAGGGGTTATTATATTTAATGGGGGCTCTGGTGGTCATTATGCTAAATGGAGGGTCAATGGGGATCATTATACTAAATGGGGGGCACTGGGAGTTATTATACTGTGTAAGGGGCCCTCACAGTGTGATGAATGACCCCCCAGTGGCCCCCTCACATACCTATCATTTCAGGGGAGCTGGTGGTCCTGTCATTCACTAACCGCAGCTCCCTGTGCTCCTTCTCTCCGGCGGCCGCTGCAGCAGTGAGCCAGGCCTGGAGGAGAGAAGGAGATGTGCAGTGATGTAGGTAGAACTGACTGGGCCCCACAGCAAATTTTAGTACGCCCCCCTCCCCCCCAATGTGTGTTCACATCACGTTTTTCCTATCGGTTTGATGTATACAAATGTGCAGCACTCCACGTTTTTGTATCCTGCTGAGTCAAGTAAAAAATGCATACGTTAACGTATATGTTTTTTTACAATGGAACTGTATGGTGAACGGACGCCACTGTATGGCATCAGTCTGAGGCATCTGGTAACGCATACATTTTTGGTATACATTAAATGGATGGCACAAATGGGATGTGAACCCAGCCCTAGTGTCAGAATAAGCACCAGTACACAGCGGAGCAGCGTGGCGGAGAGGGGAGGACGCCATGTACTGACAGAGCGCTGCCTGGTCCTGGTGGTCAGGGATGAGGACTGTGCTTCCCAAGGATCATTTTCTACTGGGAAATACAGGGCACAGTATAATACACTAATACACTAGAATCTATATACTATAAAGATATTAGCCCTACCCCCGAATAATAATACAATTAGGGGGTCATTTATTATATAGAAATACGTCTATGTTAGGCGTATTTCTGACACAGATTGTGGCGCAAAGGTCCTTAACACCGCAATCTGTATCTTTTCCCGCTCATGCCAGGTCTAAAAAAAGTGGTGTGGGCATGGAAGGGGATACAGTTATGGCCATGCAGTTATTGGATACCACCGCCATATAGTGATAACACCGCCATACAATGATAAAACCACCATGCAGTGACTGGATAAAAGGGTATAAGAGGGCACAGTACAGGGAATGACTATGGGCACTGCACAGGGTATGGTAAGAGGGCACAATGCAGGGTATAAAGGGGCACAGTACGGGGTGGGGGGAGAGTCACAATGCTGTTCAGATGCCACCATAATGAGAGGCAGAGGAGTGAGACAGGGGCCCTGGATGGACAGGAGGAGTGGACATAGCAAGTAGGGGGAAGGGGCTCTGAGGGGGATTCATACAAGAAGTAGGGGCAGGAGATCTGTGCAGGGCAGCAATAGGAGATAGGAGGTGGGACAGGAGCTCTGGATACATGAGGGAGGAAAGGAGACAGCTGGGGCCCCATGAGGATGAGATAGGACATGATATGTGGGGGGGGGGGGTTTCATGGAGACAAACTGCTTAATGAAACAGTAACACAACTAAATAGAATGAAGCAGCAGCAGATCGAAGAGTCCCCCCCCTTCTGTCCCACAGACAAGAGACAGTCACAGTGCAGACTCACTCACAGACTGTCTTCACACTTCTCTGCTCCAGCCCTGTGGTCTCTATCCTCAGGCAGCATGTGTCCTGTGTAGAGGGGGCGTGTCTGAGTCTCTGCAGCTCAGAGGGCCCACCAGGGGGTACTGCATAAGTGAAATGACAGCAGTGAGAGCTCGCCTTCTGTATTGATGGAAGCGCTCATAGCAGCTCAGTGGGCCCCCCCTAGGAGCATTGGGCCCCGGCACTTGCCCGGGGATGCCGGGTTATGACGCCGGCCCTGATCAGGTGTCCGGGAAGGTTTTAGACCAGGTCTCCGCTCTCTAGGCCATACCGTTCCTGAGAAATTCTCCAAAAATGCATTAGTCAATAGAAGCCTGGTCACATGACCCTTATCAGCCAATAGAAGCTCGCAGGTCCTCCAGTCTCCACATACAGTTTTACTCCAGGTTTCCATAACAACCCAGCCATTTTTCTTCACTGTTGTAGGATAATCACTATTGAACTAAAGCCATGGCCTAATAGCACTTAGTGCCTTATTTTAAGATGTGCATTTGTTCCAACAATAGATGTTTTTATCCTCTTAAAATCCAGTTTATTTGGTATGCAAATGAGCCAGTAAGGTGCCCAGAGGGGTGTCACTCTTGCAGGAAGGAGCCCAGACACGCCCCCTGCCACAATGTGTCCACCCTCAAAAGACTTAAAACCCCACCCCAGGTATAAACCACACCCCTTATCCGGTTAGGGCACACCAACTCCCACGCCGACGGGGATTGAAAAGATGAAGGTAAAAATGCACTTATGTCAGCTGCAGAAGTGGGAGTGAGGGTGACTTTCTCCCTGCAGCTCACACTCAGACAGTACAGTGCTGCTGTCTTAGAGTGAGCTGTTCAAAAGGACATGCCCCCAATCCAGTAAAGGCCACTGTGGAGGTCACTGTCAAGGAGGTGGTATGCTGTGAAAGTCACTGTTAAAAGGGAAGGCTGCTGTAAAGGTCAAAGTTAAGGGGGTGGGCTGCTGTGGAGATTCAATTTTAAGGGACAGGGCACTGTGGGGGTGGGGGGCTGTGGAGGTCACTGTTTTGGGGGCGGGGTGCTGTAGATGTCACTGTTATAGTGGATAGTGTTGATATCTTTTAAGACACACACAAACATTAAATGAAATAGATTAAATATACCAGAGCGAAGCCGGATCCTTCAGCTAGTAAGAAATATAAATAAAAAGTTTGTTGGCCACCCACTCTGACGCCATTATAGTGAAAAAAAGGAGGGACCTTTAAGAGATCTAGTTTTGGGGCAATCAAACAAATAAAACCAGATTGGAGGGGGGAGATTATATTAAACTTATGTCCAGAAGTGAAAGCAGGTGAATCTACAACCTTGATAGCCTCGCACCTTCGGGACTTAACCAGGAAATAGAGCTGTTTGTTTTCCAGTAAATACGTGCATGGGAGGAACTATGGTGATATATGCAAATGAGGAAGAACGTCTTTTCATTAGGAATTAGTTTATTCTGGATTGTTATAGCTTGGGTTTTTTTTAGAAAGAAAAAGCATGCTTTACAGAGGGAGGGACCAGATATATCCCTATATAGAGAGATACGGATAAAAGGTCCACGTGAAGCAAAACATTGTATTTATCTCCTCAATTGAGCTGATTGCTAGGGAGACGGATGTCTACAAAATCCTAAACACCATCAACTGCACGTATTCCTGATGAAGGAATCCGAGTATTCCGAAACGCTTTAGAGGAAGTGTGGACTCAGGAGGCACCTGTAGAGAGTGTGACGTCATATGAATACCCGTCTTCTTGGTTACGTAGCGTAGCTTCTCCCTGTACGTGCGTGCTACTGGTCGGAGCTGCACGTTGAGGTTAGAAGAAGTTAAAAAATTTTAATCTATATATGTATTTGGAGGAGATCAAAGAAAGAAAAAAAGACTCATCCTACAGCTTGAAAGGCAAGTGTACCGTATTTTAGTGTGCCTTAATACAGTATTATTTGATACCGAATCAGTCAGCGTGGGTTCACGTTTTTTTACTATTTATATATGCATATTATAGCGGGTACTGGCAGTCTACCCAGTTATTTGTGTACCTAGCAGCGACAAAATTGAATCCTGTGGTTCCCGAGGACGGCAGCGCCAAGATCATCTAACTCTTTGTAGTTTGAATACGTTTTAGGATATATATCACAACATATATAAAATGCAGTAACACAGTAATAAACAATATAAGTTAACACTTTCAAAAGAAATAAAGTAAGAAGTTTTAACTTTGCATTGGGGATAAAGGCAAATGTCCACAAATGTCTAAATGTCAAAGTACTTCCTTCTCCAGGGCACTACACTACCCATTATCTACTCAGTAAACGAGACATTATATTTTGTTTTAACCAAGCCAGCCTGGTCGTCTGTCTGCATATCTGACCCAGATCCTGGTCTCCTGCTATGCACCCCACTGCTCGTCTAACACCAAGCCCACCACCAGGCTGAAACCTTAAAATCCAGGGTGTGCACAGAGGGGAAAAACACCCTCCCTAAGGCCTCATGCACACGACAGTTTTTTTTCACGGTCCGCAAAAACGGGGTCCGTGGGTCCGTGATCCGTGACCGTTTTTTCGTCCGTGGGTCTTCCTTGATTTTTGGAGGATCCACGGACATGAAAAAAAAGTCGTTTTGGCGTCCGCCTGGCCGTGCGGAGCCAAACGGATCCGTCCTGAATTACAATGCAAGTCAATGGGGACGGATCCGTTTGACGTTGACACAATATGGTGCAATTGCAAACGGATCCGTCCTCATTGACTTTCAATGTAAAGTCAGGAGTCCCTTTACTTTCACACTTGTGTTCATAATGCAGACGGTGGCTCCGTTCAGAGCGGATCCGTCTGCATTATACTGTTAAAACATTTCTAAAGTGTGAAAATAGCCTCAGACGGATCCGTCCAGACTTTACATTGAAAGTCAATGGGGGACGGATCCGTTTGAAAATTGAGCCACAGTGTGTCATCTTCAAACGGATCCGTCCCCATTGACTTACATTATAAGTCTGGACGGATCCGCTTGCCTCCGCACGGCCAGGCGGACACCCGAACATAACTTGAAGCGTCCCCATCACCATGGGAACTCCTCTATGTTAGAATATACTGTCGGATATGAGCTACATCGTGAAACTCATTTCCGACAGTATATTCTAACACAGAGGCGTTCCCATGGTGATGGGGACGCTTCAGGTTAGAATACACTGAAAAACTGTGTACATGACTGCCCCCTGCTGCCTGGCAGCACCCGATCTCTTACAGGGGGCCGTGATCAGCACAATTAACTCCTCAGGTGCCGCACTGTAAGAGATCAGGGCTGCCAGGCAGCAGGGGGCAGCCCCCCCCCCTCCCCAGTTTGAATATCGTTGGTGGCACAGTGTGCGCCCACCATCGCCCCCCCCCTTCCTCCCTCTATAGTTAAAAATCGTTGGTGGCACAGTGTGCGCCCACCATCGCCCCCCCCTTCCTCCCTGTATAGTTAAAAATCGTTGGTGGCACAGTGTGCGCCCACCATCGGCCCCCCCTCTCCCTATAGTAGTAACAACCATTGGTGGCAGTGTGCGGCCTCCCATTCCCCCCCCCATCATTGGTGGCAGCGGAGTTCAATCGCCAGTTTAATCGCTGGGGCTCCGATCGGTAACCATGGCAACCAGGAAGCTACTGCATCCCTGGTTGCCATGGTTACTTAGCAATAGTACAATTGTAGAAGATTCATACTTACCTGCTTGCTGCTGCGATGTCTGTGACCGGCCGGGAGCTCCACCTACTGGTAAGTGAAAGGTCTGTGCGGCGCATTGCTAAAGAACTGTCACTTACCAGTAGGAGGAGCTCCCGGCCGGTCACAGACATCGCAGCAGCAAGCAGGTAAGTATGAATCTTCTACTGTGGTGGGGGGGGGAATGGGAGGCCGCACACTGCCACCAATGGTTGTTACTACTATAGAGAGAGGGGGGGCCGATGGTGGGCGCACACTGTGCCACCAACGATTTTTAACTATAGAGGGAGGAAGGGGGGGGTGATGGTGGGCGCACACTGTGCCACCAACGATTTTTAACTATAGAGGGAGGAAGGGGGGGGATGGTGGGCGCACACTGTGCCACCAACGATATTCCAAACTGGGGAGGGGGGGGGGCTGCCCCCTGCTGCCGGGCAGCCCTGATCTCTTACAGGGGAATATGATAGTACAATTAACCCCTTTAGGTGCCGCACCTGAAGGGGTTAATTGTGCTATCATATCCCCCTGTAAGAGATCGGGTGCTGCCAGGCAGCAGGGGGCAGTCTTGTACAAAGTTTGCAGTGTATTCTAACTAGAAGCGTCCCCATCACCATGGGAACGCTTCTGTGTTAGAATATACTGTCGGAAATGAGTTTTCACGAAGTGAAAACTTAGATCAGAAAAAGCTTTTATGCAGACGGATCTTCGGATCCGTCTGTATGAAAGCAACCTACGGCCACGGATCACGGACACGGATGCCAATCTTGTGTGCATCCGTGTTCTTTCACGGACCCATTGACTTGAATGGGTCCGTGAACCGTTGTCCGTCAAAAAAATAGGACAGGTCATATTTTTTTGACGGACAGGATACACGGATCACGGCCTCGGCTGCAAAACGGTGCATTTGCCGATTTTTCCACGGACCCATTGAAAGTCAATGGGTCCGCGAAAAAAAACTGAAAACGGCACAACGGCCACGGATGCACACAACGGTCGTGTGCATGAGGCCTAACACTAAACACCCAGCCTGGGGGAGCCCTAAAGCAAGGTTAGCCATTGTGAGTACTACAACCACCCTCACAAACTTCTGCAGGCCAGCGCACTGCACATGCATAAAGGTACAATTTCTCTCTACAGAGTTATCTAATTAGTTCCCTATGGCACACGGTGATTAAATCTTCCCTTTAAATATGTGGTGACTGAGCCTGCATATTGTATATACAGTAAGGAACAGATGTATTTGAACACCCTGCTATTTTGCAAGTTCTCCCACTTAGAAATCATGGAGGGGTCTGATATTCACATTGTAGGTGCATTCCCACTCTGAGAGACAGAATAAAAAATAAATAAATCAGGAAATTGCATTGTATGATTTTTAAAGAATGTATTTGTCTTGCACTGCTGAACATAAGTATTTGAACACCTGAGAAAATCTGTGTTAATATTTGGTACAGAAGCCTTTGTTTGCAATTACAGAGGTCAAACGTTTCCTGTAGTTCTTGACCAGGTTTGCACACACTGCAACAGGGATTTTGGCCCACTCCTCCACATCTGTCAGGTTTCAGGGTTGTTGCTGATCAACACAGAGTTTCACGTCCCTCTAAAGATGTTCTATTGGATTTAGATCTGGAGACTGGCTAGGCCACTCCAGAACCTTGATATACTTCTTGCGGAGCCACTCCTTTGTTATCCTGGCTGTGTATTGCGGGTCGTTGTCATGTTGGAAGACCCAGCCACGACCCATCTACAATGCTCTGACTGAGGGAAGGAGGTTGTTGCTCAAAATCTCACAAAAAATGGCCCCATTCATCCTCTCCTTAATACAGTGCAGTCATCCTGTCCCCTTCACAGAAAAGCACCCCCAAAACATGAGGTTACTACCCCCATGCTTCACAGTAGGGATGGTGTTCTGGTGATGCAACTCATCCTTTTTCCTCCAAACACGAGTGAAGTTTAGACCAAAAAGTTCTACTTTGGTCACATCTGACCACATGACTTTCTCCCATGCCTCCTCTGGATTATCCAGATAGTCATTGGCAAACTTTAGATGGGCCTGGACATGTGATGACTTGAGCAGGGGAACCTTCCGTGCAATGCATGATTTGAAACCATGACGGCGTAGTGTTCTACCGACAGTAACCTTTGAAACTGTGGTCCCAGCTCTCTTCATGTCATTGACCAGCTCCTCCCTTGTAGTTCTGGGCTGATTCCTCACCTTTATTATCATCAGTGTTACCCCACAAGGTGAGATCTTGCATGGAGCCCCAGTCCGAGGGAGACTGACAGTCATCTTTAGCCTCTTCCATTTTCTAACAATTGCTCCAACAGTTGATCTATTTTCACCAAGCTTCTTGGCAATTGCCCCGTAACCCTTTCCAGCCTTGTGGAGATCCACAATTTTGTCTCTGGTGTCTTTTGACAGCTATTTGGTCTTGGCCATGATAGTAGTTGGCGTCTGACTGACTGTGGGGTGGACAGGTGTCTTTAAAGAGCTCAGACAGGTGCTACTAAGTTAGATTAATGAGTGGAGTAGAGGTGGACTTTTTAAAGGCACAGTAACAGGTCTTTGAGAGCCAGAATCCTTGCAGTTTCTTAGGTGTTCAAATACTTATGTTCAGCAGCAGTGCAAGACAAATAAATTCAGTAAAAATCATACAATGTGATTTCCTGGGAAAAAAAATGTAAATTCTGTCTCTGAGTGGGAATGCACCTACAATGTGAATTTCAGACACCTCCATGATTTCTAAGTGGGAGAACTTGCAAAATCGCAGGGTGTTCAAATACTTCTGTTCCTCACTGTAGCTGATCTATAATAAAGTGCCTATAACATGCTATAAACGCACACAGTTTTTCTGGGTACCTGTGAATTTAAAGAATGGCAAATATACCGTAGTTTTTTTTAAATCACAGATTCGGACACAATTCCTAAAAAAAAAACACTTGTGGTATTTGCCAATACGTACAATATTACAGAGCTTTTCTTCAATGCTCCTCACAGGGGAGAGGGAATACATTCCAGCAAGACTCACAGGATAGATGGTTAATGCTTGATTGCTATCTGACCCACCATCGTGACCACCACAAATCACTACAATCAAAATTTGCCTGATTATTCTCACCTGCACAACTACGCTGAGGATTGTTAAAATGGTGGCTTTTTTCATATCTATCTAATAAAAGATTTACATTTTTGAATTTCTGATAAATTGTATGTGCAAATTTTATTTTTAAGTGGCACCATTTGAAAAAAAAAAAACAGTTTTGCCATTACTTTTTGGGTTTTGTTCATCATGTGGTATAAGTGACATAATTTTATTTTGCGGTCAGTAAGATTATACCAAAACTAAATTTATATACCGTATTTTTCACTTCATAAGATGCACCCCCCCCCCCCTCCTCCAAAGTGGGGGGAAAAAGTGCCCAGAAATATGGCCGTCACATTGCAGGCTGATGTCTAGAGACGCATCTCCAGTGTTAATAATGTGAGGTGTGCCCTCTAGTAGGAAGTGTGGGGCGGGCGGCGGTCATTGAAGCTACGCATGTTTAATAGGACGGTATGAGCGCTCGGTCTGCTGTTGCTTAGCAGCACTGACGCTGTGCTGTCCTCCCTACCACAACTCCCTCCCCTACTGTGACGTGCTCCGGCACTACTGCCCTGTATGTTGAGCTGATTGGTGGTGAGCACGGCAGGAACTGCTACTTGCCCCCTCCACCAATCAGTTTAGTCAGTTGCCCTACTGCTTGCCACTGCGAAGGAACATTACTGAACCTCCGGCACCCGGAGTCAGCACTGCTTACCCCTGGGACTACTGGGCTGTCTCCACCTGAGACTTGGTGAGGGACAGCCTGGATAAAAAGAAGGGGGCTCAAGGGCCGACCAATTACATATGACTATAACCTCTCCTCATCTATAGGAATACACCCATGTACTGCAGTACATGAGTGCACTCTTTAGGATGAGGGGGGTTATAGTCACATTTAATATAAACACTGTCCAGGAGCTGTACTATTATTGGCCCAAGTGTTTGCATTAAATGTAACTATAACCCCCCTCATTCATAGGAATACACCCATGTGCAGCAGTGCATGGGTGAATTCCTATGGATGGGGGGGGTTATAGTCACATTTAATATAAACACTGTCCAGGGATTGTACCATAACTGACCTGTGTTTATTAAATGTGACCATAAGCCCCTTCATATATAGGAACACACCCATGTACTGCAGTACATGGGTGCATTCCTATGGATTAGGGGGGCTATAACACTTAGGTGAATTATGGTACACTGGACAATGTTTATATTACATGGCTATAACCCCCCTCATCCATAGGTATGCACCCATGTACTGCACATGTTTTAGCCCACCTTTTGGTTGAAAATATTTTTTTTGGGTTATTTTACTCCTCTAAAACCTTGGGTGCTTCTTATATTCAGGTGCGTCTTATAAAGCGAAACATACAGTAGTTTTTTTTTATTATTTTATGTAGCTACATTTAAAGATACATATTTTTCCATCATTGGAGATGTAAGACTTTATTTATTTATTTTAATTTTTTGCGGGACGAGTTGTAAATTTCATTTCTGCCACTTAGGAGTACAGACGACTTTGTGATCATTTTTGAATTGCATTTGGCAGCACATGGGATGAACATTAAACAGTAATTTGGCCTTTTTTTGCGACATTCACTGTACATAAATAATGTGATAACTGAAATGTACAGATTCTTATGGACACAGCGTCACCGATTATCTATAGTTTCATTTTTTTTCACACACAGAAGATTTTTTTTCTTTAAATATTTTTTTACAGTGATTGACAAGGAAGAAGTTGTTGAAATTTAATGAAACTTGTGTAAATGTAATTATAATATATGTAATGGATTACAATATTAGAGAAAAAATATGTTTATTGGGTAAAAAAGTACAATAGAAAGCAGGCTCTTACTGTAGTACCTGTTGGGTAGCCTCTAGCTTAAATATAACATAAGATAGGGTTGGAAATTGAGGCATACAGGTTTGTATGGTATATATGGTATCGCATGGCACATTTACCCACAGATGTTATAGCTGGTGTGAGGATTTGCCCTGGTAGGCAGGGTAAGCGGACGCAGTACAGAGGCAAAAACAAGGTGGTAAAGCAAAGTTCAGTGTTTTATTCACACATAAGGAAAAACAAGCCAAAAGTAACGGTGTTCAGTTTTGGTGCCTGTTCACACCACACAAAGTCCACAGTGCAAAAAACCTTCACCTGGTCAGCAGTTTTCCACCCGCAGTCCACAGCAGGCTTTAGAGGCCTGTTTCCCCAGAATAGGGCTCTCAAGACACAGACTCCACAGCTTCTCTGTCATGGAGGATAATCCACCTCAGCTGAACATGCTGGCTGGGTTTTTATATCCCAGCCAAAACCCGGCCTAGAACCTTGGGGAACAGTCATCCACCCTGGTCTTTGGCTGCTCCCAATAAGAACCGGCCCGGATAGGCTTTACAGCCATACTAACAGCTGAAGTGTCAGACTGCAACTGCAAAACTGACACTTCAGGGAAAAACCCGGTTCTTACCTCACCGAGGCCAGGAACCTCGGCGACACGTATCTTCCGTCAATGACGGCCCCTCGTTCCTTCTTACACTGGGCATGAAGATCCTGCTCATTTGTAGGTTTCTGAAGCTGGCATCCCAGCTGGTTCCATAAAGTACTAAATTAGCGATACATCTTGTGACCAAGCGGGCCAAAAAAGTGTTGCAATCTGGCAGATACATTCTTTCAAAACCCTTGCTGAGTGTGGGCAAGCATTATTTTGCTGCAAAATGACATTTGGAAGCCCTGCCATGAGAGGCAACAAATGTGGCCGCATGTCCTACACATATTGCCAAGCTTTTAGTTTTCCTTGTTAATTTCCCACAGTTGTTGGATGCCAAACAAATCTGGATTTATCACCAACGATGAAACAGGTCCTGTCCGTAACAGTCCATGACACCAATTTTCCTTCTGCTGACTGCCAGAGAATGGTTCTGGCAGAGACAGCGGTGTCGAACGAAGGTGTCTGGATGGTGGACAACAAAACTGTAGGAGCTGCCTGTGCTTGTCATTCCAATGATGTACCTACTCTCAAAGTCTGTCAGCTGGGCAAAATGTCTTCGAGTGTGTCGTTAAGGCCTATCTAACAGTCAACGATCTCTCACAAAGAGGTGTGCTACCAAAAAGTAGCCTCTTAGAGCCTTTGTCTAGGGCAGCGGAGAAGCCGTTTTACGCCTCTTGTGGAAAGACCCAGTCTTGCCTATAGAATGCATTGCAAAACAGAAGTATTGTATTGTATTGTATTCTACGAGCAATCAGAGGATTGCATGTTCAAGTTCTCTACTTGGAGTTAGAAAAAAAAGGAAAAAAAAGAAATTTAAAAAAGAAAAGTGGGGAAAAACCATGAACACATTGTTTTCTACTTACAAACACCTTTTTTTTTTTACATACCCTGTACTTGAAATATGTTAAGTGAAAGATTATTTCTATTTGAAGAGCTGTAACTAGTCTTTCCTTTATCTACAGCAAAGTCTACTGGCCTGGCCCCTTAACATACAGCACCAGGGGCACATTTGAGAATTATAGGGACTGACTGATATACAGTAGACTCCTTAAGATCTCCACTGTTATGGACACAAGACACATAATTCAATAACATGTAGAACTGTTTGAACTTCAGTGCCTTGATGAACTGAAAGCAATAGTCCTTTGTTAAACTTACATCACAAGCTGCTGTTTTTTACTGGACCAAACTGATCCAGAGAATAGATTTTAGGGCGAGAACAACAGTAGCATTGTTATATGAGCAGGGGGTCAGGTATTTTGTTGGCAGCCTAAGATATGACCTTGTTTGGCCCACATTCCTATTACTTGAGTGTGGCTTAGTATTTTATTTTATTTTTTTTACATTTTGAGATCACAAATCTTCAATAGCAACAACTATACACAGAAGATAAAACTCAATAAATGCCATTCCCTACTAAACTTTGAAGTGGCTGTATAAGAATTAAGAAAAATAGCAGAAAAATGGAATACACAATGCTCCAGCACTGATGCTTCGATTCCCCCGTCACCCCTTGTTTAGATTTCAGATGCAATGATGTGCTGTACCAGGATGTGTCCTCTACAGCCAAGTGCCGATACAGCACATAATTGCTCCTCCAATGCAAACAATGACTGCCAGGGCACCACAGGAGCATCAGCTCTGCAGTGGCAAGAAATTAAATAAGTGAGTATTGTGGCTTTTTTGGCAGCCTGGTTAGGGACACAAGTGAGTCTTTTTAACATATATTCTGGCACCATTGGGGAGAGGAGGATTAAATATATATACAGTATCTCACAAAAGTGAGTACACCCCTCATTTTTTTGTAAATATTTTATTATATCTTTTCATGGGACAACACTGCAGATGACACTTTGATACAGTGTAAAGTAGTCAGTGTACAGCTTGAAAAACAGTGTACATTTTGTGTGCCCTCAGAATAACTCAACACACAGCCATTAATGTATAAACCGCTGGCAACAAAAGTGAGTACACCCCTAAGTGAAATTGGCCAAATTGTGCAAAAATTTGCTATTTTCTCTGCCTGGTGTCATGTGAATTGTTGGTGTTTCAAAATCTCAGTTGTGAATGAGGATCAGGTGTAATAAATTTAGAGTAATCGCTCTCACACTCTCTCATACTGGTCACTGGAGGTTCAACATGGCTCCTCATGGCAAAGAACTCTCTGAGGATCTGAAAAAAAGAATTGTTACTCTACATAAAGATGGCCTAGGCTATAAGAAGATTTCCAACATCCTGAAACTGAGCTGAGCAGTACAGTGGACAAGACCATACAGCGGTTTAACAAGACAGGTTCCATCACAACAGGCCTCCCTATGGTCGACCAAAGAAGTTCAGTGCACAAGTTCAGTGTCATATCCAGAGGTTGTCTTTTAAAAAATAAACGTATGGGTGCTGCCAGCATTGCTGCAGAGGTTAAAGGGGTGGGGTGGGTCAGCCTGTCAGTGCTCAGACCACGCGCCGCACACTGCATCAAACTGGTCTGCATGGCTGTCGTCCCAGAAGGAAGCCTCTTCTAAAGATGATGCACAAGAAAGCCTGCAAACAGTTTGCTGAAGACAAGCAGACTAAGGACATGGATTACTGGCACCATGTCCTGTGGTCTGATGAGACCAAGATAAACTTATTTGGTTCAGATAGTGTCAAGTGTGTGTCATGGCAATCAGATGAGGAGTACCAAGACGTGTCATGCCTAAATTCAAGCATGGTGGTGAGAGTGTCATGGTTTGGTCTGCATGAGTGCTGCCAGCTGTGGGGAGATACAGTTAATTGAGGGAACTGTGACATACTGAAGCAGAGCATGATCCTCTTCCTTCAGAAACTGGGCAGCAGGGCAGTATTCCAACATGATAACATTAAGTGTACTCACTTAATAGCATTTCACATAAGGCATAATATAATAATTTCAATAGGAAAATGAATGTTATGCAACTAAACGTAATGTCTTGAAGAATCTAATAAATAGTACTAGAATTATGAAAGCAGTATGCACAGGAGAAAAACACATTTCAATTTTTACTACAATTATTAGTAAAAAAAAAAAAAAACTGATTTCAATAGCACAGTACAGCCTGCAGTGCAGTGCAAAAGATGCAAACATGTGCCTCATGTATACACTAAAACAGTTCATATGAAGTATCAGTGTGTCTATGGAGTTACAGCTACAAGCTAATTCCACGTATTATACATATGTATCTCTAAGGCTAGGTGGTGCTGGCTGTGGGGAGCTACAGTTCATTGAGGGAACCATGAATGCCAGCATGTCCTGTGACATACTGAAGCAGAACACGATCCCCTTCCTTCAGAAACTGGGCTGCAGGGCAGTATTCCAACATGAAAACAACCCCAATCACACCTCCAAGACGACCAGTGCCTTGCTAAAGAAACTGAGCGTAAAGGTGCTGGACTGGCCAAGCATGTCTACAGACCTAAACCCTACTGAGCATCTGAGGGGCATCCTCAAACGTAAGGTTGAGGAGCACAAGGTTTCTATCATCCACCAGCTTCGTGATGTCGTCATTGAGAAGTGGTAGAGGATTCCAGTGGCAACCTGTAAATCTCTAGTGAACTCTATGCCGAAGAGAGTAAAGGCAGTGCTGGAAAATAATGGTGGCCACACAAAATATCGATACTTTGGGCACAATGTGGCCATTTTACTTAGGGGTGTACTCACTTTTGTTGCCAGTGCTTTAGACATTAATGTGTTGAGTTAATTTGAGGGCACACCAAATGTACACTGTTATACAAGCTGTGCACTGACTACTTTACACTGTATCAAAGTGTCATATCTTCAGAGTTGTCCTATGAAAAGATATAATAAAATATTTACAAAAATGTGAGGGGTGTACTCACTTTTGTGAGATACTGTGTATATATATATATATATATATATATATATGTATATACACACACAGTATATATCCCCTACAGAGTAGCATTATACTACAGAGGGTACTATGGGGGGGGGGGGGCGCATTATATATATTTCTACTAAGGGGGAGACACCATTATATATATTAGTTCTACAGGTGGCATAATACTACAGGGGGACTACAGGAAAGGGGAGACCATTATATATACTACCACTACAGCAGGCATTATAATACAGGGGGCACTAAAGGAGGGTGGGCACTATGAAACAGGCCAGAGCACTACAAATGGCATTATACATATGGGCACCTACAGGGGAGTGCATTATAAGTACTGGCACTACAGGGGTCATTATATCCGCAGTGGGGCTACTACAAAAGATACTACTATAGATACTTAGTGCTACTACAGGGGGCATTATAACTACTGGGGCCATTATAGTGGTGGCTTATAGATTGGCCTTATTACTACTGTGGGCTCTATAAAGATGCCTTAGAGACAGTCCGTGTTACTGCTGGGGGCATTACTTCTTCTAGATTCTTGCTATTGGGGTACTGTAGAAGGCAGTATTACTATTGAGGGCAGTCTGTTAGTACTATTACTATGGGGAGGACTATGTGTATGGCACTGTTATTTCTGCAGTATTATGTTTGTAGACATGGGGAGCACAGCGGGCACAGTATTGGGGGTAACAGCAGGATATACTTGTCATATGTAGACCCGTAGGGACACTTTTACACTTTAGCTCACTCATGACAGCAATTACCTGATATTATCAAATCATTCACAGATAACCACAGCTTTGATAGCAGATTCATAGATGTTGAGGATCTGTTAGCTCATCTTCTGTAATGCAAACATTAAAATGTGGAGCTTCCCGGTAAAGTTCCAGTCACTTTATAAATTATGTAACAACACGTCTCCACAATAGGGCTCTTGTCATCTACACAGGTTTGCAAAGCTTGGTTTTATGGAGTCCTTTGAAATACCTAGTAAAATATTTGCACTGTAGAAAGGGGTAATTATCACAGCTTGAAAACTCAAGCCAATGTGTTAATCACACGCGTAAGCTATAGAAAGAATGAAAATAAATCCGCCAATCTCTTTATGTGCTCCATGGGAGAAAGGAAAGACTTATTTGTTTAGAAATTCTTTTTAGCTGCATTCTTTGCACCAGGACAAAGGGACTGGTCCACTCTATGGCTCGGAGAACCTTAGAAGGTGTTTGCCTTTGCATAAGAGGATATCCTGGGCAACCAGAGCCACAGCAATGATTGCAGGATATATAGGATCATTTCCTGAAAGTCAGTGCTGCTAACAAGTGTCACTTGCTGCGGACACGAGAACTAAAGAGCTGGGAGTAAGAGTGAATTAAACTGTAAGGAACCTGAACAGCTTGTTCTCAGGTAAGAACCCTTCTAAATTGAATAAAGACTACTCCATTATATGGGTGGAAGCCACTGATGATTTTTACCGACTTGTAGTATTGCACCCTTAGAAGTTTAATGTGGTTATTGTGTTGAAGCGTGATGAATTTAACTAATGAGGTTTACTCAACTGAGGAAATATCAACGCAATTGTTAAGAAGACCATGACATATCTGCAGTATAGAAACTATAGTCACCAACACTGGTTTCTTGGTAATCCTAAGAGGCAGAGGCTTTCACTTCAATTCCATGTTTTCAAGCTGTTCTATAGCTTTTAAAAAAGTTTCATTTTACGAGCGTGTGATCTTATCTCAACTAATGTGCATGGTCTAATGGGTGTGCTACCATAGATGTGCATCAGGTTGGTATGTCTCCTTGTTTCTAGTACTGTAGCAGTGTTCTCCGTTAGCACTCCAGTTGCAAAACTACAACTCCCAGCATGCCACAGGTTGACGATCACTGTTCTATACTATGCTCCATGCAATCTGCACTATTCCACTATAACAATTTAATAGCATTTCACATAAGGCGTAATATAATAATTTCGATACGAAAATTAATTTTATGCAACTAAACTTAATGTCTTAAAAAATCTAATAAATAACATAGTAATATAGTATATAACATAGTACATAAGGCCGAAAAAAGATATTTGTCCATCCAGTTCGGCCTGTTATCCTGCAAGTTGATCCAGAGGAAGGCAAAAACACCCCTGTGAGGTAGAAGCCAATTTTCCCCACTTAAGTGGAAAAATTCCTTCCCGACTCCAATCAGGCAATCAAAATAACTCCCTGGATCAATGACCCCTATAGTAGCTATAGCCTGTAATATTATTACACTCCAGAAATACATCCAGGCCTCTCTTGAACTCTTTTAGTGAACTCACCATCACCACCTCCTCAGGCAGAGAGTTCCATAGTCTCACTACTCTTACCATAAAGAAATCTCTTCTATGTTTGTGTACAAACCTTCTTTCCTCCAGACGCAGAGGATGTCACCTCGTCACAGTTACAGTCCTGGGGATAAATAGATGATGGGATAGATCTCTGTACTGACCCCTGATATATTTATACATATTAATTAGATCTCCCCTCAGTCGTCTTTTTTCTAAACTAAATAACCCTAATTTTGATAATCTTTCAGGGTACTGTAGTTGCCCCATTCCAGTCATTACTTTAGTTTCCCTCCTCTGGACCCTCTCCAGCTCTGCTATGTCTGCCTTGTTCACAGGAGCCCAGAACTGTACACAGTACTCCATGTGTGGTCTGACTAGTGATTTGTAAAGTGGTAGGACTATGCTCTCATCACGGGCATCTATGCCCCTTTTGATGCAACCCATTATCCTATTGGCCTTGGCAGCAGCTGTTTTTGCAGCTTAGTTTTCTGTTTATTAAAATTGCTAGATCCTTTTCCACGTCAGTGTTACCGAGTGTTTTACCAATTAGTATGTATGGGTGACTTGCATTATTCCTTCCCATGTGCATAACCTTACATTTGTCAGTGTTAAACCTCATCTGCCACTTATCTTCCCAAGACTGCAATCTATCCAGATCCCTCTGTAGTAGTATACTGTCCTCATCAGTGTTAATTACTTTACACAGTTTAGTGTCATCTGCAAAAATTTATATTTTACTATGCAAGCCTTCTACAAGATCATTAATAATTCTATTGAAGAGAATAGGGCCCAATACTGACCCCTGAGGTACTCCACTAGTGACAGTGACCCAATCTGAGTGACCCAATAGTACTAGAATTATGAAAGTAGTATGCACAAAAGAAAAACACATTTCAATTTTTACCATGTATGGCCCTTTCAGACAAGCGAGTTTTCCGTGCGGGTGCAATGCATGACAAGAACGCATAGCACCCGCACTGAATCCTGACCCATTCATTTCAAAGGGTCTGTGTACATGGGCTTTTTTTTCATGCATCTGTTCTGCGTTGCGTTAAAAACGCAGTATGTTCTATATTCTGCGTTTTTCACGCAGCCCTGGCCCCATAAAAGTGAATGGGGCTTCAGTGAAAAACGCATTGCATCCGGAAGCAGGTGCGGGTGCGATGCGTTTTTCACTGATGGTTGCTAAGAGATGTTGTTTGTAAACCTTCAATTTTTTAATCATGCGCGAGAAAAACTCATCAAAACGCATTGCACCCACGTGGAAAAAACTGAACAACTGAACGCAATCGCAGACAAAACGGACTGAACTTGCTTGCAAAATGGTGCGAGTTTCACTGAACGCATCCAGAGCCTCGTGTGAAAGGGGCCTATTAGTAAGAAAACCACTAAAATTGCAAATGATTTAAATAGCACCAGTGTAGCCTGCAGTGCAGTACAACATATACACTAAAACAGTTCATATTAAGTATCACTATGTCTATAGAGTTACAGCTACAAGCTAATTCCACATATTATATATGTATCTCTAAGGCCAGGTTCACATCGTGCAGCCAAATTCTGGTATTCTCCATATCATTGGAGCTGCTGACGCCTGACGGATCCCAATCACTATAGTGGGTCTGTCAGCTTTCCGGCATGAATAGGACAAATTAACAATGTCTGCATCTGTATTTTTTTTTATTTAGTGCAAGTATAGCCTACACATTGATCTCTTTTGTTTTGAGTCCACTCTAACCTTAGCAGTTAAAACTTTCCACATATTTCCCCAGCTCTCTGTAAAGCTGGGACAGAGGGCCTGACCTCTTATTGTGGAATGCTTTGTGAAAGTATCTCTCTATGCACCTAGCTGATATCAATCACCATGAAACATTTTTATCTTCCTTTTTATATTTGGGTGATTTTTCTTTATCTATGGAATGTGTCATGGACTTGTTATTCTAAGGGGCAGTGGTGATGTTTATACTACAGTGGTGTGGATGTTAGAGGTATACATGGATCCCAGTGCTTGTCTGCTTCATATATGATCAACTAAAGATAGCCAGATACAGAATATAACATGGGAAAATTGAAATACAACAATAAAACATAGACTGTAACAAGGTACAATAAAATTGAAGAAGGCTTACTTTTAGCATTTTATTTTTTATTAATAGTCCTCAATGAATCCCAGAGAGGAGAAGGCAATGTTTTCCTTTGAGGGAAGTAAATGTTTCTATTCTTTGTAGCTTTTTGCTATTATTGTGAGTCCTTAAAGGATTTGCCCAGGATTTTACTATTTATGGCGTATTCGCGTATTCAGTGGGTGTCCAACACTATACACCCCCACGATCAGCTGTTTCAGGGTATCTCAGTCACCTAAACTACACAGTTCTTACCACTGTATAGTGGGTAGAGCTGGTTACTGCAGTGCTGCTCACATTTAATTCAATGGGAGCAGTTCTGCAGTAACAGCCTTGTCCACTACACAGTGGTAAGAACTGTGTAAAACTGGCACCACAGCTACCCCTGATCATCGGGGGGTTGGGGGGGGGGGTTCAGACCCATGCGGATCAGATATTCTGAGGACAAGCCAACAATATTAAAATCCTGTACAACCCCAATAAAGGGTTTTGGTGCAACCTCATCTGGAATATGCAGTTCGGTTCTGGCCACTATTTTATGGAAAGGATGCCCTGGAGCTGGAAAAATACAAAGAAGAGCAACTAAACTGATAAGTGGCATGGAGGGTCTTAGTTAAGGAAAGATTAAAAGAATTAAACTTAATTAACTGTGAGAGAGGCATCTAAGGGGTTACATAAATAACCTATATAAAAATATAGATAGGCCGTACAAAATATATGGTGAAGGGTGTTTAATATAAAATTCCCTCAAACGACAAGTCATCCATAATGCCCTGTTAAAATACTGTATGTTTGCTTAATCAGATAAACCCTTCCAAGTAGAGAGTTGATTTTACCATGTTTCTGCAACAGATTTTTCCCTTAAAGATGCAGTTCTAATAAATATATATATATATATATATATATACAGTGCTGCCCATAATTATTCATACCCCTGGCAAATCTTTACTTAAGCTTACTTTTATTCAACCAGCAAGTAAATTTTTGACGAGAAATGATATAGGTGTCTCCCAAAAGATCAAAAAAAAGTTTTTACAATAGGCATTATTGTGGAAAAAAAAAAACATTTCTCAGCTTTTATTTACATTTGAGCAAATCTCACTGTGGAAAATCTCAAAGGACGTGGTCGGAAGCCAAAACTGACACCTGTGCTGGCCAGGAGGATAGTTAGAGAGGTGAAAAAGAATCCAAAGATCACCATCCTGGTGAATATGGGCTCTGTTGGTGGCAAAATCTCAAGGCAGACAATCCAACGGACACTGCACACTGCTGGGTTCCACAGATGCAGACCAAGGAGGACGCCACTTCTCCAGATAAGGCACACAAAATCTCGCTTGGCCTTTGCAAAAGCTCATCTGGACAAAGAAGACGACTTCTGGTCTTGTGTGTTATGGTCAGATGAAACAAAAATTTTATTGTTTGGTCACAATGATGTTTCCTTCATTTGGCATACAAAAGGAGATGCCTTCAACCCCAAAGAACACCATCCCCACTGTCAAACATGGTGGTGGGAACCTAATGCTTTGGTGGTGTTTTTCAGCCAATGGACCAGGGAACCTAATTACAGTAAACGGCACCATGAAAAAAGAGCAATACATGAGAATTCTCAATGACAACATCTGGCCTTGGGCACCAGTAGACAGTTCAGCATGAAAATGACCCAAAAGTGGCAAAAGTGGTGAAGAAATGGTTAGCAGACAACAACATTGACGTTTTGAAGTCCAGACTTGAATCCAATTGAGAATCTGTGGAGGGAGCTAAAGATCAGGGTGATGGCAAGAAGACACTCCAACCTGACAGATTTGGATCTCATTGCTAAAGATGAATGGGCATAAAGCTGGTCTGCAATTATAGGAAGCGTTTGATTGCTGTAATAGCCAATAAAGGCTTTTCTATTGATTATTGAGAAGGGTATGAATAATTTTGGACTGGACACTTTTTGCTCAAATGTAAATAAAAGCTGAGAAATGTTTTTTTTCCCACAATATTGCCTCTTGTACATAGTCTTATTATCTTTTGGGAGACACCTATGTCATTTCCCATCAAAAAATTACTTGCTGGTTGAATAAAAGTAACTTTAAGTCAAAATTTGCCTGGGGTATGAATAATTATGGACTGCACTGTATATATCAGTTAATTTTGAATCATATTTTAAAGAAGTTGTTGGCGCTTTGGACAACACTTGTATATATTCCCTTTTAGGCTCCATTCAAACGTCCGCAATTTCGTTCCGGATTTTGCGGAACGGAATTGCGGACCCATTCATTCCTATGGGGCAGCACAATGTATTCCCCGGTTAACCACTTACACTGTTCATGTATTGTGAAAGCCAGGGCTTAGCAGGTGCCATAGCCACTGGGTGCCTGCTGTTTTACATAGCAGACACAGAGGTACGCATTCCTGGGGACTGAATGGCTGACCTGCACAGAGATGGAGGGAGCTGAACAATTGCTATGAAAGCCTCAGACCTTTTGAAGGCTTTGAGACCTGTCATAACGACGTTCCTATCGGGCTCCTAAGGAAGAAGCAATCAGATGATCATGTTAAAACTTTAAAAAAGTGTAATAAATAAATACATTTTTAAAATACCGAAAAAAATATAAATTCTAATCACCCTCTTATTCCATATTAAAAAAATAAACATCAATAGCCTTGTCCGGTCCCAAAAGGGCCTGAACTGTATAAAGGTATTTATCTCGAATGGTGTGATGGAAAAAATCTAATCTAAATGGCCATTTTGCCATATTTTTGGTCTCTTCACCTCCTAAATAAATAAAGTGATCAATGTAATTTACACTCCAAAATGGTATCAATACAAAATACAGATTGCCCCTGCAAAAACTGAGCACTCAGACAGTTCCATAGATGTAAATATGGCATTGCAAAGATAAAATTAGGTTGTTGTTTTTTTTTTAAGTGGCAAAACACAAAAACTATAAAATTCGCTGTAATCACTGTAATTGTACTGACTCGAAGAAAAAATAGGAAATGCAGTAAAAATAAAAACCATTTGGAATATCTTTTCAGCTTAAAAAAATAAGCCCTCATATCGCTATATGACCTGAAAAAATTGAAAGATAGTTATGGCTCCAGGAAGGTCAGTATTAAAAAATGAAAAATGAGTTCTTGCTGGGTCCTTAAGTGGGTAAACACAAAGACAAGAATTATAAGGATTCCCAAATTTAGGTCCTTCTCTTCAACACCGACAGTCAGAGATGACAAATAATTGACATACCATAACCAAAGAGGAACTCCTTAACTTCCTTCTTGCTCTCCTGCTTAACCCTTTCACTGTTAGAACTTTGTGGACATGTTTCACATTTCTGATACACTGTATTCAAGTAAAACCTGAATCATTAAACAAAAAATTATCCTATTACCCTCATACCCATATATTATTGCCCCCCATCTCCAACTATGTCAGCAAAGATAAAACAAACAGCAAAACTGCAGATTCTTTTTGCATTTTAAAAAACCCTAGCAGGATGACACAGCTTCACACAGGTATATTTCCACTATTTTATTTAATGTTTGTGTGTGTTGTTAAATGGTATCAACAGTATCCCCCATAACAGTGACCACAGCACCGCACCCCTTGACACTTACCCTCCACCGTTCCCTACCCCCTTAACAGAGACCTCTACAGCGCTCACTCATTTAACAGTGACTTCCACAGTACCCCGCTCTCTTAACAGTGACCTCCACAGCACCTGCCCCTTTAATAGTGACCTCCACAGTGCCTGCCCCTTTAACAGTGACCTCCACAGTGCCCTGCTCCCTTAACAGTAACCACTACAGTGCCCTCCACAGCAGTTGCCACTTTTTTAGTAACCTCCACAGTACCCCATCTCCTTAACAGTGATTTTTAAAATAACCTGCCCCCTTAACAGTGACCTCCACAGTGCTTCATTCCCTTAAAATGTGACCTACCCAACACCCTGCCCCTTTACACTGACATCCATAGTGGACCATCCCCTTAACTGTTACCTCCACAGCAGCCTGCTCCCTTAACAGTGTCATCCTTTAAAGGTGACAGTGAAGAAAAATGGCTTGGTTGTTATGTTATGGTGTCAAACTGTGTGTGTGTGCAGAGACTTAAGGACCTTCGAGATTGTATTGGATAAGGGTCATGTGACCATGTGTATTGCAGTTGGGATATGAGTCAAAGACCTGTGGGCTTTTATTGACTAATGTAGGTCATGTGATAGTGCCATATTTTCATTTTTTGGGAATATCTCAAGAAGGGTACATCCTAGAGAGCTGAGGCATGGTCTAACATCTTTCCAGACACCCGTTGTACCTATTTGACAAATTTGGTGCAGATCCGTCCAGTCGTTTGGCCGTGTGTAAAGAACAGATAAACAACAGACAGAAATTCATTTATATATATATATATATATATATGAAAAAATTATCATCATGAACTATCTATTGATATACATTATACAGTTTTAGGGTGTCCACATAAAGCAGCCAAAGTGCTGCAGTGATTTGTGTAAAAAATCACAGCAGTATTGGCATATTTGATTATGTGTGTGCAGTTTTCACATGTAAAATTGTAATTTTAGTTGCCAAAGCCACTCCGTCACAAACAAACTTTCCAAAAAATGATGCCACTTTTCTTTCTACATTAGGCTACATTCACACTTCTGGTAGCATTTTCCAGCAGGCTGGTCCGGGGAAGGGGGACAGCCTGCTATATCCGTACTACCACTAGTCAGCAAACAGGCCGAGAGGTGGCCGGACAAAAACCGTAGCATGTTGTAGTTTTTGTCCGGCCTCCACTAGGAATGTTTGCCGTGCTGCGGCCGGACCTCCGCCCCGCCCCCAGTATAGTGAATGGGGCCTGAGTGGACTTCCGGGGGCACGGTAGATTTGCAGTAACACGGAAGGGCAGGCTGTTCCCCCCCGGAACTGCCTGCCGGAAAAGGCTACCACAAGTGTGAAAGTAGTTTATCACACACTATGTGGAAGCCCTCTAGATTCTGAGAATAACCAGACCAAATACACACAGGTTGGCAGAGAAATAAAACAAAAAGTTGTAATTGTCATATTATTAAAACTTGAAAATGTGTCAGGTAAGAAAGGATGGGGGTGGGGTTTAACGCTTTTGGTCGGGAAGTGGTTAAATTAGACACTTGATGCACTATTAAAAATGCCACCTAGAACATTACACTCTAATGCTTTATACAAGGTGACATCCAACAGTTAAAGGGGAGCTGAACCTGGACAAATCCCCATTTTCACCCCTCCGGCCCCTATGATATGCGGATCAGAGCACTTCAGCACAGGGCAACAGGGATGGGGTTAAACAGCTTTGTGAATTTAAAAGGGTTGTTCTACCCAGAGACCTTTCAGGCAGACCCCCAGCATGGTTGGACCTGCGGAGGGAATGATATTTACCTGATCCCTGCTACTTAGTTCGAGTTCTTTCATTCCGTCACCACCGCTGCAGATCTTGAGTCTCCACACATCAACATCTGGTTTGTCATCTGGCCGCAGTGGTGACATGTCCCCCAATGCATCATAACACTGAGTAACGACTCATGGGGGACAGCTCACTGCTGTGGTCAGTCATTGGCTGCAGAAGCCACATGAAATGCAAGCCTTACAACTAGAATAATGTTGCTAGGCCTGCAAGCCTGTTGTCACTTTACAGCCCAAGATGTAATACAGATACGCTCTCAACCACCAGATCTGGACTAAATTTGAAAGAAATGCTGAGATTTGACAAAACACAAGTAACACAAACTTTGTAAATTGTGCTTATGTCTACCCAACTGTGGCAAATTAGAAAGTAGTTTTTATATTAATTAAGCATAGGACTCTTTATTAATGGTGTTTGTATATCTTTCCCATGGATTTTGAATTTATTACCATGCTGCAAATCCATGCTTATTACGTGGTTTCTTACAAAACTAGCTCCAGTGTCTGCGTGAAAAAAATTGTAAAAATATTGGAGCTATATAACACAGGAAATAACTGAAATATTCTCAGAGTCAGAAGGATATGATGGTAAATAATTGTAAATTGTGATAATCTATCAACATTTGGAGCAGATTTCTAAACCATTACCCTTTTTTTTAGGTTTTATTGCCTTAACTTCCAATGGCTGAGGAACACATCCACAATCTTACCGACATTCTGGATTTTCTCAACAGTTCATTTACTCTTTGTTCAGTTGACCTGGATGAAGGCGTAAAGAAGGTCTTTCTATTCATTCTCTACCTCGTTACCTTTGTTCTTGGATTGGCTGGAAATCTGTTAGTGATATGGGTCAACTGGCAATCAAGAAGAAGAAAAAGCTCTATTAATATCTATATTCTCAACATGGCGGTGGCTGACCTTGGGGTGGTTTTTTCCTTACCTTTCTGGATGTTACAGGCCATGTTAGATTACACTTGGCTGTGGGGTAAATTCCTGTGTAAATTTACCCATTACTTTTATTTTGCGAACATGTTCAGTAGTATCTACTTCCTTACTGCTCTGAGTGTGGACCGTTACTTGACTTTAACCTCTTCCTCTGTTTTTTGGCAACAAAACCAACAGAAAATCCGTAAGGCTCTTTGTATTGGGATCTGGGTGATATCAGCCATATTCCCTATACCAGAAGTCTTCCATATGCAACTGGTGGATGTCATAGATCCTGAGTGCATGTTCATGGCACCATTTGAGACTTATGATGAATGGGCCCTTGCTGTTACGCTAATGACAACTGTTCTCGGATTCCTGATTCCTTTCTTCATAATCCTTATCTTCAATGTGATGACGGCCTGTCACATTAGGAAATCTAGAAGACCAGAAAGCAGTAGACATTGTCGGCTTATATATGCCTATATACTGACATTCCTACTCAGCTGGCTTCCCTACCATTCTATCCAAATTACGCTAGTCCTTCATGGAAGCTACATCTACCTGAACTGCCATGCAACTGCTGTTCTGTATTTCCTGTATGATGTCATTGACTGTTTATCCTTGTTTCATTGCATGGCTAATCCAATTCTTTACAATATTTTCAGTAAGGACTTTAGAGGCAGATTTATTAATGCAGTTGTTAAGTATATTCCTAAGGAAAAACAAGATAATGCCAATCCAGGTGAAAAATCCACATCCATCACAGATCATTCTGTTGTAATAACTGCAGAACCTGCCATTTTGACAAACATAGTCCGTGTCTCAGAAGATAAAGTCATGTAATATTAAGCTTTTCCTATGTAGCAAAGCTATAATTTTATAACAGTCCATTCTTCTCTTGTATACCACATGCATACCTGTTAAGAGGTCCTTTGTCTGCGTAATCCAAGATCATTTGTCAAGTATGTCTCTCGGCACAAGCGCTCCATATTACGAGGCAGGAATGATCTAGACTGATAATTTGGGCTTATTGCTGCAGGTTCGATTTCAGCAGCCCACTATGATCCCTTGTCGTTTCTGGTGGAAGTTGCTGCTCTTCATACATTTCTTCCACACGGCGACTGTTTCAGAATTTTTTTTTAAAGAATAAAAACAAAAGAATAGCCAATTATGTAATTGGACCAGGTCTGATGGAGCAATAGTTGTTCTGTTATCAGCCCTTTGCTCTGACACAGATAAAGGTGGTACCAAGTGGGCTTCCCATCCTCTGTATGATGTACATATACCCTAATAGGGCATATGGAAAACAGTTACAAAGGCAACACAGACCATTAAATAAAACAAAAATTAGAAAATTTTGAAATATAAAGCCATCCATAGGTAATCCTGTTTTTGTCTAAGTTTTAGTTCACCCTCTGACATCACAAAAGGCATAAATCGCATTAAATGTAAATATTAACTTTGCTGTATTTAGCTGTATTTATCTACTCGTCGCACCTGAAGAACATTGCAAAGATATAAAAAATGAATTGTAAATATTGAATATTTCGTATCAAATAACTGTATCATATATGGAAAACTGTATTTTCATTAAATATAAGGAAAATTAAATTCTGCATTTGGTCTATATATTATTTTTCTTGATTTTGCTTCAGTCTTTATCCTAAATTCTTCTACGTACACCCAGTGGGGGAAATAAATGTACCAAGGAGTTGTTGGAATCAAATGAAACTTTACGTGTGAGTGTGATGATGACATATACTGTATATGACTACAATATTGAGTGAAAGGATAAGTGTTAACCCCAAATATGCTACCAGTCTTCAGACATTTTTCCAGGTAGCATTAAACAAAGGCTACCCTTAGATATTCACCAGGGCCTGCCGCAAAGCAGGATGGTCTTGGCTGCTGGGAAGCCAGGATACATTTGTGGAGCTTGGTTAGAGAATTCTGGCTCGGGCACACTAGTAGCAGACCTTTCAGAATGACCAGGGAGGTAAAGAGGGGTCAGCAAGCAGGGTCAGAAAAACAGGAGAAGCAAACACGATGAATGCAGTACATGGGTGGAAAATCCAGATGCTAGCCAGAGTAGATACCAGGATAGTAGACGTAATCAGAATCAGCGGCCACAAAAATTATCCAAAAAAAACAAGCCAGAAGTAAAAAAACTGAGAAGTCTGACCTGAGTCACACAGAACAGAACCTAGGGAAGACAAACGCAATACTAGGCAGTGATGATAGAGAACAGCGGACTTAAATTCCCCACCCAGCTGTAGGATTGGACACAAAGACAGAAACCTGATTGGCTTGGTTTCCAGTCACACTGACAGGTTCAGCAGCTATGGTTTGTCTGGTTGGCATGGCAACCCTCCCAGTACAGCCCTACATAGTAAGCCGAATGGCTTATTAGCATACAAGGCGGCAAATATTCAGGCAAAATGAATGACTGAATAAGCAATACCGGGGGCATGTAAGTAAGGCTATATCTTTAGTTTAACTTTCATTTTCAGGTGAAAGGTCCCCTTTAATTGCTAAAGATGATATTGTTCCAGTCCATAGCAGTCCAGGTTTTTTATTTATGACACTACTGCCAGCGAAGGAGACAGTGGCTGGCTGTCAATGACAGTATGTGTAATGGGCACTGTGACACCAAGTTTCTTTCCCCTAAGTGCCTGAAAATGGTCCAAGAAGAGATAGAGGTGTGTAATGAAGGTTTCACCTGTGTCTGAATGGTGGAAAATGACATTGTGGGAGCTACTTGTGCATGTCAGAAGATCAATCGATCCTCTCTACTGATCTGGTCTGTCTTGGCCATCCGGAGCCTGTTCACCATATGCACATGCAGTCACGTTATTACACCTCCTAAGGCCCCTTTCACACGAGCGAGTATTCGACGCGGGTACAATGCGTGATGCGAATGCATTGCGCCCGCACTGAATCCGTGACCCATTCATTTCAATGGGTCTGTGTACATGAGCGTTGTTTTTCACGCATCACTTGTGCATTGCGTGAAAATCGCAGCATGTTCTATATTCTGCATTTTCACACAACGCTGGCCCCATAGAAGTGAATGGGGCTATGTGAAAATTGCATCAGTGAAGGTACACTGCCTGTCCAAAAAAAGTCGCCACCTGGATTTAACTAAGAAAATAGTTATGAGCTTCCTATTGGATAATTGCTGCATGGGCGATTATATTTCAGCTTGCAATAAGTAATTTAACCCCAACTGGTGCAATGAGTTGCTTCTCATTTCTTAAACAACCATGTCGAAAGACACATCTCGTGGTAGTGGAAAAGATGTGAGTCTGTTTGAGATGGGTCAGATCATTAGCATGCATCAAGCAGAGAAAACATCTAAGGAGATTGCAGAAACTACTAAAATTGGGTTAAGAACTGTCCAACGCATTATTAAAAACTGGAAGGATAGTGGGGACCCATCGTATTTGAGGAAGAAATGTGGCGGGAAAAAAAATCCTGAATGATCGTGATCGGTGATCACTTAAACGTTTGGTGAAATCAAATCGAACAAAACAACAGTTTAACTCAGGGCTATGTTTAATAGTGAAAGTAAGAGCATTTCCACATGCACAATGCGAAGGGAACTCAAGGGATTGGGACTGAACAGCTGTGTAGCCGTAAGAAAACCACAAATCAGTGAGGCAACCCAGAAAAAAAGGCTTTAATTTGCTAGGTAGCATAAAGATTGGACTCTGGAGCAATGAAAGAAGGTCATGTGGTCTGATGAGTCCAGATTTACCCTGTTCCAGAGTGATGGGCACATCAGGGTAAGAAAAGAGGCAGATTAAGTGATGCACCCATCATGCCTAGTGCCCACTGTGCAAGCCTGTGGGGGCAGTGCTATGATCTGGGGTTGCTGCAGTTGGTCAGGTCTAGGTTCAGCAACAGTATGTGCTCCAAGAATGAGGTCAACTGACTACCTGAACATACTGAATGACCAGGTTATTCCATCAATGGATTTTTTTTTTCCCCGATTGTACGTGCATATTCCAAGATGACAATGCCAGGATTAATCGGATTTAAATTGTGAAAGAGTGGTTCAGGGAGCATGAGACATCATTTTCACACATGGATTGGCCACCACAGTGTCCAGACCTTACCCTATTAAGAATTTTTGGGATGTGCTGGAAAAGTCTTTGCGCAGCAGTCAGACTCTACCATTGTCAATGCCACACCTTGGTGAAAAATTAATGCAACACTGGATGGAAATAAATCTTGTGACATTGCAGAAGCTTATCGAAACAATGCCACAGCGAATGCGTGTCGTAATCAAAGTTAAAGGCGGTCCCCAAAAATATTTTTGGTAGCAACTTTTTTTTTGGGACGGGCAGTGAATTTTAGACAGGAAGTTGAGTTTCTCAGCATCTGGCTCCAGGCAGCACATGAGACAGGAGTTTGCTACTGAAGTTTCCACCCCTTGCAGACTTTTTTACAGCATGCCAAAGACACAAAGGGCAATGGATGTTGAGAGGCTCATTGTCCTCGTGCAGGAGAGGCCCTGCATTTGGGATACCAGGTCGGGGGACTACTAAGAGCGGTACAAAAAAGACGCAGCCTGGGTGGAAATAACCCAGGAGCTGTTTGCCACCATCTGGGAGAAAACCAAAGGGCAAAGTCGCCAGAGTTTGGGTAAGTAGCCAATGTATACATGTGCGATCTTTGCTGTCCTCCCTAGCAAAGGCCAGGTCATAGGTAATCCTCCCTAGCATAGCACATTATACGTTATCCTCCCTAACATAGCACATGTCATAGGTAATCCTCCCTAGCATAGTAGATGTCATAGGTAATTCTCCCTAGCATAGCACGATACGTTGTCCTCTGTCGGATTGTATATTTGGCTACATTTTCCTTTCTTGTCTTTTTATTAAAAGTTGATGAAGTAAAGAATTGTTGGCGGAGCTGCAAGGACCAATTCCGCAAAGAAATCCAGCACCAGGGGCATAGTTGTTCCGGTGCCCCCAAAGAAAAGGCTGTATATGTTTCGGGAACAACTCACGTTCCCGCGTGAGGTCATGGACCTGGGTCCGTAAGTTAATTATAAATACTGACCACTACATGTTTATCGATACACACTGTATGTTGACGATGTAAGTAATGTGATTGGTAACAATTGGTAAATTAGAAATGTCATTGTTGCCGATAGCAACTATTCCGATTCCTACTTTCATTAGCAAAAGTAGGTGAACAACATTACAAGTGGATTTGGATTTGTTGCTATGGCAAGCTATCACACTTCTAATTTACCCAATGTTGGTAAATGACCCCATATGTAATATGCTGGTTAGTTCATGCAGTACTATGTGCTAAATGTATTTTGCTGATGATAGTAATATGTGACATGAATACTTCTAATACAAATTTGTGTCCATATATTTAAGTACTATTTTTTTTATTTTTTTAAGAATGGAGGACAACCTAGAGGAAGGGGAAGAGTTGGCTCCACAGCAGTCAAGCACCTGCGAGGAGGACCCTCCCTCTGGGGCAGCTCAGACCGACAGTGGCCCAGGACCCAGCACGGCAACATCTGGTCGTCCTGCTGCATCCAGAGGGGATTCCCCCCCATGGCTCAACTCAGCTGGGCCAGAAGACAGGCCAGCCTCCTGCAGAGGCTCTAAGAAATAAATACCCAGGTTCTGGAGTATTTATCTAGAGCCCAGCAGGAGGATCAATTAGACCTCTATGCCCATAGTCTGGCCCATTATTTGCCCAGGCTGCCTCCAGAACGATTACTGAGAACCGAATCGGCTCTCAGAATTGTTCTGGATGAAGCCACTCCCCCGAACAATCCGACGGAGATGTTTGAGGCCCTGGAAAATTGGCACCTCCATGGGCACATGTTTGGACCCCGCCCAATGCCAATTTCCCAGGGTACACAGGGTCCTCCAAGGGATAATTATGGCCAACCTATTTGGCCACATAGGCCACAATATCAGGGGGAAACTTCCTATGGGCAGCCGGTGCCGCCCTCTTCTCAACCTGGCCCATCTGACCATTCTGGCCCCCCTTCACAAACATACCATGGCCCTCAGTTTCAGGGTCCCCCCTCGCCACCTGGGCATTTCTTTAACTTGTAAATAGTATTTTATTCGATTTTTTTATTTATTTATTTTTTTACAACAAAAAAATCAATATGATTATTCTGTGCTATAATAAAAACAGTTTTGTTTTAACATTTTTATTGTTTGTTCTCTTTATTATATACAGTGCATAATTATATTAATGTAGCACAAACACAGAGACCACATTAATAATTGTAAATGTTTACTATACATTAATTTCACCCAAATACACTTACTATATAAACTTTATTTCTAAATAAGTTACATGACACATGTAATTATAGTTTTTTAACAATCAGAATGAGCGACAATTTTATTAATGATGGGAAAACATGCATACATGTAGTGCTAAAATTTACACTTTCTATGAATGAGGTATTAGTACATATTTCACATACCGTGTTCGAAACAATATATGTAAGCAAAATATGTAAGCTCGCAACCCACATCAAGGGTTCTCATTATCTTGTGAGTTCCTAACTAAAAATACAAAAACTAAAAAAATTAACCATCCAGGTTGTGAAAAAAAAAAACTGGCAAATACAACCTTCCATAAGTTGAGTACTATTGGTGGAAAGGGAATGAACCAATATGGGACATAAAATAATCAGAAAATAACTCCCTCACTCGCAGTCCAGCCGATCCTGATCTTCCAAGTTTGAAAGTGTCTCTTCCAGATGGCGGACTATATACTTGCGCCACTTCATCAGGTGTCGACTCATAGGTGCGTATGTAGTTGTGCAGCACTACACACGCTTTAATGAGCACATTCACATTTTCGGGGGCCAACTGTATGGCCGAAAGAAAAACCTTGCTAGAAAAAATACCAAAAGGCACACTCCACAAACCTTCTGGCCCTATACTTAAACGATAATTAAAAGTGCGCCTCTTTGCATCAAAACCTTGCCTAGGAAAGGGATGCATGAGGTGGGAAGAAAGGGCAAAACCCTCCAACCACATAAGGTGCTGGTGGACCAGAGGAGCCAGGAAGGTTTGCTGGCTGTGGTACGTCCAGATGGTTGGCCTGAAGCCACCGACCCATTTTGGAAGCCCCGAAGATGCGAGCATCTGCAGTACTTCCATAGGAACCAATATCTACAATTATAAACCTGTAGTTTGTGTCAGCCAAGGCCAACAAAACTACAGAGAAAAACTGTTTATAATTATAGAATCAGGACCCTGAGTTTGGTGGCTTCTTAACCTGTATGTGCTTCCCGTCAAGGGCACCAATTTGGTAATTGAGCCCTCTCCTGGAAGCCCTGGGCTATAACAAGCCACTGCTGCCTGGTTGGATGTGGCAGCACTGAAGCTTTCAGTCTCAACCAAATGGTGGCACATGTAGCCCGTACCACGCCACCAATTGTGGAGGTCCCCATTCTAAACTCAAAATGTAATGACGAAAAAGAATTGCCAGTTGCCAGATATCTGTAATGAAAAAAAATAATAAATGAGCACCATTAATACCCAAAATATCACATGTTTAAAAATCATCAACATTACTTTCAAATATTTCATCGCAAGGTGTCTGGCAATTTGAAATAAAATTAAACCATACAACAAGATTGGGACTCAATACTTTATATTGAAATATAGTTTAGGGTAAAGAAAAATGGTTAGCTACATCAACTTCCAGACCATTATCATATACACACAGGTGATGTATCCTCAGCATTACAGCCAGGATTATAAAGAAAAAACCCCGTGGAAATTGAATCTGGTGTGACTAATAAATGACTAGTTAGTACACCAAATCACTGTATAAAAAGTGGCCGGGCCAAAAGCACACACAGTTTCATATTGAAAATGTACAATATACAATACAAGTGTATACTTTTTCTTTACAATACATGTTTACTACTATTAAGTACTTACACATAGAAAAGGTAACATTCAGAATACACAAGTCATAGACCAAACGGCTATGTATTGGCAAACTGGGTCATTCATGTATGAGTCTGATAATATCGTCCTACCTTAAATAATGAGACGTTCCTCAGGTGACACACTCCGCCGTATGTTGGTGTCCTGGAAACTCAAGGCAGACGCAACTCCCCCAATAGCCGATCAAAAGGTAGCCACCGACATGCGGCAATAATTAAAGAACTTCACAGGGTACGCACGGAGGTCAGAGTACAAACCAACAACTTGACCTTTGCTGGCCCGCTGCAAAATGATAGGATGAACCCACATCTGGTTCCTCCTCTATCATTTCTGGTTGCTCTCCAAAACAACGGAAACCAGCCAGTGCAAGAACACATGGTCAGTGGATGATACGGTGAAAGTTGACATCCTGCAAAGGAAAATCCAAAAAGCAAACACACAAACCAGCCAAACGACCAAATCTCCCCAAACAAATGGAGCTGTCCAAAAAGCCAATGCCTGCTGGGGGTATTTATATGTGTTTGCTTGAATCTAGAGGATGGATCTTTTTTTTTTCACACGCGTTAAAAACTCATGCAATCTGCAGGTCATCCGCGTGGGAAAAACGCAATAACGCAACGCAATCGCATACAAAACAGACGGCACATGCAAGCAAAATGGCACGATTATCACTGAATGCACCCAAACCTAATCTGTCACGCTTGTGTGAAAGAGGCCTAACAGCTAGGTCAGAAAGGCCTAGATGGCGGACAATTTATTGAAATTATCATCATGATGCACCCTCCCTCAAAGTCTGTCAACTGGGTAAATTTCTTTGTGTGCATCGTAGAGGCATGTCTAGCAGTCAACACTCTCTCACCAAGGGGTACACTATCTAAAAGGAGCCTCTGAGAACCATTTTATGGGGCAGCGGGGAAGCACTTTTACTCCCTCTTGTGGCAAGATGCAATGTCTAATCAGACCACACCTGTAATCCTTTACATATCTGCGTGAGATACAACTGCATGCCGAATTTTGCAGCAATCCTACATTTCTATCCGGGTGTAGAAATTAGTTGGATGATCTGTAACATTTAAACATGAAAATTAGAAAAAGTAGAAGAAATTGGTGGGGGAGCAAATACTTTTTAACTTCACGGTACCTTCCCATGGGATAACGGACTTTATACATTTTGGGCTTTAACATTTACAGTAAGTACACACATGCTGCAGCAAATACAATAATATAATATATGCTCACCAGAAATGGAGAATATTTGAAGATGGGTCGGCACTGCGGTTTGCACGTGGTGCACGCATCCGGGGAAGGCGTCCGACTAGTATATAGCAAAGAAGGATCGGCACTCACTTTCTTGATGATATGAAGAGACGCTTATTCAAGGCATAATAGCATCATCAGTGACTAGTTTTGGCTCACGCCTGAGCTTTTTTCAGACTGCATTGTAGTTTGAAAAAGGCTCAGGCTTGAGCCTGAACTAGTCACTGATGATGCTATTATGCCTTGAATAAACGTCTCTACAGAAATGGAGAATAGTGACAGATATGTCTAATGTAAAGGGTTAATTGTGATTTTGTGTGCAAAAAGTCAAGCAACATCCCTAACCTCAATCAACCACTTAGAAGACTACATCCTGCCCCAATTACTGCTTTCATCAGTTCTATATAGTCTTTAGTACTGGAACAATACATAGTGCATTCATACACCGGTTCATCTGTTTGATAAATTTAACATATACAAAAGCTTTTGAACATAAAGCTTAACCCCTTCACTCCCAGAGGGTTTTTCTTTTTGCACTTTTGTTTTTCACTCCCTGTCTTTCCGGGTCCATAACTTTTTATTTTTATGTTCACTCAGTCGTATGAGGGCTTGTTTTTTTGCAGGGCAAGTTGTACTTTCTAATGGCACCATTTTATATTGCATACAGTACAGCGAGGAGCTGGAAAAATTTCCAAATGTGGTGGAAGAGGAAAAATGCAGTTTTAGGCCTCATGCACACGACAGTTTTTTTTCACGGTCCGCAAAAACGGGGTCCGTGGGTCCGTGACCGTTTTTTCATCCGTGGGTCTTCCTTGATTTTTGGAGGATCCACGGACATGAAAAAAAAGTCGTTTTGGTGTCCGCCTGGCCGTGCGGAGCCAAACGGATCCGTCCTGAATTACAATGCAAGTCAATGGGGACGGATCCGTTTGATGTTGACACAATATGGTGCCATTTCAAACGGATCCGTCCCCATTGACTTTCAATGTAAAGTCTGGAGTCCCTTTTATACCATCTGATCGGAGTTTTCTCCAATCCGATGGTATATTTTAACTTGAAGCGTCCCCCATCACCATGGGAACGCCTCTATGTTAGAATATACTGTCGGATATGAGCTACTTCGTGAAACTCAGATCCGACAGTATATTCTAACACAGAGGCGTTCCCATGGTGATGGGGACGCTTCAGGTTAGAATACACTACGAACGCCTCTATGTTAGAATATACTGTCGGATATGAGCTACTTCGTGAAACTCAGATCCGACAGTATATTCTAACACAGAGGCGTTCCCATGGTGATGGGGACGCTTCAGGTTAGAATACACTACAAACTTTGTACAAGACTGCCCCCTGCTGCCTGGCAGCACCCGATCTCTTACAGGGGGATATGATAGCACAATTAACCCCTTCAGGTGCGGCACCTAAAGGGGTTAATTGTACTATCATATTCCCCTGTAAGAGATCAGGGCTGCCAGGCAGCAGGGGGCAGACCCCCCCCCCTCCCCAGTTTGAATATCGTTGGTGGCACAGTGTGCGCCCCCCATCGGGCCCCCCCTTCCTCCCTCTAATGTTAGAAATCGTTGGTGGCACAGTGTGCGCCCACCATCGCCCCTCCCTCTATTGTAATAAATCGTTGGTGGCACAGTGTGCCAACCACCATCGGCCCCCCTCCCTCTATAGCAGTAACAACATTGGTGGCAGTGTGCGGCCTCCCATTCCCCCCCCCCAATGATGGCCACCAACGATTTATTACAATAGAGGGAGGGAGGGGGGGGGCGATGGTGGGCGCACACTGTGCCACCAACGATTTCTAACATTAGAGGGAGGAAGGGGGGGCGATGGTGGGAGCACACTGTGCCACCAACGATTTCTAACATTAGAGGGAGGAAGGGGGGGCCCGATGGGGGGCGCACACTGTGCCACCAACGATATTCAAACTGGGGAGGGGGGGGGGTCTGCCCCCTGCTGCCTGGCAGCCCTGATCTCTTACAGGGGAATATGATAGTACAATTAACCCCTTTAGGTGCCGCACCTGAAGGGGTTAATTGTGCTATCATATCCCCCTGTAAGAGATCGGGTGCTGCCAGGCAGCAGGGGGCAGTCTTGTACAAAGTTTGCAGTGTATTCTAACTAGAAGCGTCCCCATCACCATGGGAACGCTTCTGTGTTAGAATATACTGTCGGATATGAGTTTTCACGAAGTGAAAACTTAGATCAGAAAAAGCTTTTATGCAGACGGATCTTCGGATCCGTCTGTATGAAAGCAACCTACGGCCACGGATGCCAATCTTGTGTGCATCCGTGTTCTTTCACGGACCCATTGACTTGAATGGGTCCGTGAACCGTTGTCCGTCAAAAAAATTGGACAGGTCATATTTTTTTGACGGACAGGATACACGGATCACGGCCTCAGCTGCAAAACGGTGCATTTTCCGTTTTTTCCACGGACCCATTGAAAGTCAATGGGTCCGCGAAAAAAAACGGAAAACGGCACAACGGCCACGGATGCACACAACGGTCGTGTGCATGAGGCCTTAGGGGTTTTGTTTTCACGGTGTTCTCTATGCTGTAAAACTGACCTGTTACTTTCATTCTCCATGACTACGGCAATACCAAATTTGTTGCGTTTTAATACTGAAAAAAACCTTGAAAAACATTTTTTTTTCCACTTTATCGCCATATTCTGACCCATATAACTTTTTTTTTTTAGTTATGTGCACGGAGCTGTGCGACAGCTCATTTTTTGCTGGATGATCTATACTTTTCATTGATACCATTTTGGGCTGTGTATGACTTTTTGGTCACTTTTAATAGTACTGTACATGTGCTTTTGCAAGTGGCAATGTCTATGCTGATTTATTTATTTTTTACATATACATATTTTTTTATTTTATTTTTTATTTGTTTTACACTCGTGTATAGTTCTTCGAGGGAACTTAAAGGATAACTGTCACATTTAGACCCTAATTAAAATTTTCATATATGTAGTTACTGATAACATGATAATCCAGAATCAGTTACTATTAGACTGACTTACCCCATATTTAATAAGATTCAGCCCTTAGCAACCAGTCTGCATAAAACTGCAATTTCACTATTCAGTTAAGATGGCCACCACTGCCCTCGCCCTGAGGCTAATCCCACCTGCCCTCACTAGCCCCAAAAGTGTCAGTAACCAGAGCCCTCCCCCCTAAATGGTTAATCTCCTGCAGCACAAAGGGTTCCTCTTACCACATGTTGCTTTAATTTATACACTGAGCAGACGGCAGATCTCCATTCCCTGGTCTGCGCTGCTCCAACTCTACTTCTCCAGCTCTGCTGAGTGAGGGAGCGTCTGCCAAGCGCAGGGACAGGGAGAAGTGCACACAGCCCAGGCACTGTTATCAGCTGCTGGGGGAGGACCTGGCTCTAATCATTTACTTACAGTCCCTGGCTGTCAGTAATGTGACCTTGCATGCAGCCTGCTTCTGCATCCTCTGTCCTTAAACAGATAGACGGACCATGCCTAGCAACCCTATTTTAAGCACAGGTAAAAGTAGGCAGTACAGGGAACAAAACTGTGGAATTAAGGGGTAATTGAATACACAGTGAAAAGTTACAATAAGGCCACCAAGGTGATATTAATCACCACAATCCAATACTCAAAAAAAAGAAAGGAAAAACAAAACAAAAAAACAACAACACAGTAGTCCTTTAAACAAACAATCATCAGATTACTTCCCTCATAGCCCCCAATGCATTAACGTTGCTGTCTCTATTGTTCCTATGGAGTCCTGCTACAGGCAAGGTCTCTATAGGAACCTACAGTCAGGTCCATAAATATTGGGACATCGACACAATTCAGCTTTAATTTCAGGGTATTTACATCAAAATCAGGTGAACGGTGTAGGAATTACAACAGTTTGCATATGTGCCTCCCACTTAAGGGACCAAAAGTAATGGGACAGAATAATCATCCTAAATCAAACTTTCACTTTTTAATACTTGGTTGGAAATCCTTTGCAGTCAATTACAGCCTGAAGTCTGGAAGGCATAGATATCACCAGACGCTGGGTTTCATCCCTGGTGATGCTCTTCCAGGCCTCTACTGCAACTGTCTTCAGTTCCTACAATATCAAAATAATATACTGGGCACTCACACTGTAGGTAGAACCATGAATAGAATAGCAAATATCTGAATGGTCAAATGAATAGTTTATTAGTAACTTGCTGCTTCTAATGATAAAATAAAATACAATACTAATATTTATCGGTCAATAGGATACATAAGTATAAAAGCACTAGACATTAGACTAAAAGTATCTAAAAGTGAATAAATTATATAAATACACAGTGATAAGAATAAATATTCAAGTCTCAGGAATGTGATGGTATGCGGCTATAGTGGCGCTTGCTGATTTATCCTAAACAGGTAAGTACTGGCCAAGGAAATGAAGAGTGATCCTAAGACGAAGTCTCTGAAGAACTAAAGTCCGATAGTGCAATGTGAAGCAATGTCCTAGTACAGTGAGGATTTTAATGCGGCGTCCCGCTTCTACTCACTGTTCGGTGATTGCTGATGAAGGTTACACTGCTGCAGTTCCGATTCTCTGTGTCACCTAATGCTCCTTCTCAGGTTATCTCCGCTGCCGGTTTAAGTGGCTCTGGGCATCGCTCCGTAGGTTTAAAGAGCCGATGTCCTCCAAGCCTATGTTAGCCTGCTTCCACGCTGCATCTGACATGCGGTTATAGAGTGGAAATATACTCGCTCTCCGACTGCAAGAGGTTCGAGCTTCCAGTGAATCAGCGTGGCAGGTTCTCCCAGATGATGTTCCGGCTTCTCAGCGTCAACCTAGAGGAATTTTTTTAGATGCTAGGTGTAACAGGACTTCATGTAGAAATAAGCTGGGGGTCTTGAATCAAACGCGTTTCGGGGCTTCACGTTGCCCCTTCCTCAGTGATAATCACTGAGTGTGAGCACCTCCGTCTGTGGCTTCATTCACTCCTGTGCGTCTCATAACAGTATATATGTCTTCAGTTCCTGCTTGTTCTTGGGGCATTTTCCCTTCAGTTTTGTCTTCAGCAAGTGAAATGCATGCTCAGGTGACTGACATGGCCATTGCATAACATTCCACTTTTTTCCCTTAAAAAACTATTTGGTTTCTTTTGCAGTATGCTTTGGGTCACTGTCCATCTGCACTGTGAAGCGCCGTCCAATGAGTTCTGAAGCATTTGGCTGAATATGAGCAGATAATAATGCCCGAAACACTTCAGAATTCATCCTGCTGCATTTGTCAGCAGTCACATCATTAATAAATACAAGAGAACCAGTTCTATTGGCACCCATACATGCCCATGCCATGACACTACCACTACCATGCTTCACTGATGAGGTGGTATGCTTAGGATCATGAGCAGTTCCTTTCCTTCTCCATACTCTTCTCTTCCCATCACTCTGGTACAAGTTGATCTTGGTTTCATCTGTCCATAGGATGTTGTTCCAGAACTGTGAATGCTTTTTTAGATGTCGTTTGGCAAACTCTAATCTGGCCTTCCTGTTTTTGAGGCTCACCAATTGTTTACATCTTGTGGTGAACCCTCTGTATTCACTCTGGTGAAGTCTTCTCTTGATTGTTGATGTTGACACACATACACCTACCTCCTGGAGAGTGCTCTAGATCTGGCCAACTGTTGTGAAGGGTGTTTTCTTCACCAGGGAAATAATTATTCGGTCATTCACCACAATTGTTTTCCGTGGTCTTCTGGGTCTTTTGGTGTTGCCGAGCTCACGGGTGCGTTCCTTCTTTTTAAGAATGTTCCGAACTGTTGTTTTGGCCATGCCTTATGTTTTTGCTATCTCTCTATTCCTTAACGAATAGAATTTCCGAGTATATTGATTTTTTTCTTCAAAAACATGTTAAAGTAGCCCCCTCCTATCTTAAGGATTCAACAAGTGTGGTGGAATTAAAAAAAGAACATGGGATGTCTTAACCAACAAACATGGCTGGCGACTGTGGATGTTGCCTCTTTGTATACCTGCATTCCAAATGATTTAGGCATGAGAGGGGTGGAAGAAGCCCTTAATGGGGATTCAGAGTTAACAGAATATCAAATACAGTTCATTTTGAAATGTGTTGCTTTCTGCCTATCCCATAACTATTTCCTTTACAAAGATAGTTTCTATTTACAGCAGTCTGGCGTGGCAATGGGGGCGAAATTCGCCCCCAGCCTCGCAAATCTGTTCATGACTATGTGGGAAAGAAAGACAATTAATCCCATCTTGGAGAAAAAAACTGAAAGAGGAACCCTGACTGTATGGCGTCGTTACATCGATGACTGCCTGCTCATATGGGAGGGCAGCAAAGAGGGTTTGGAAGATTTCCTCAAAGATATCAACAAGAACAATTACAATTTAAAATTCACGAGTTGTGTGAATGCCACCTCGGTGGATTTTCTAGATCTCACCATTTATGTAGAAGCGGGTCAGATGAAAACTAAAACCTTCTTTAAACCCACCGATGTCAACACGTATATAGGGTTGGATAGTTGCCACCATGAGGTATGGTTAAAAAACGTCCCGAAAAGCCAGTTACAGCGAATATATAAAAACTGTATAGATCTGGAGAAATATAGGGAACAGAGTGAAGTCATTAAGGAGAGGTTTTTAGAAAAAGGTTATGATGGTAGGTTTTTGGAAGAGTGCAAAATAGAGATAGGCAATACGGATAAGAAGAAAAAAGAAAAAATGAACCAAAGAAAGATTTTAGATATACCTTTTTTTACACAATATAATACAAACTATGATCCAGAAAAATTGGAAAATCCTCAAACATGATCCTGTTATAGGAAAAGAAATACCAAATAAACCTATTGTTTTTAAAAAGGTACCAAAATTGTCTAACAGCCTTGTGCATAGTGGGAACTTTGCAACAAAAAAACAACAAAAAATGTTGCCAAATTCCAAATGCCAAATTCACGTGGTGCGTTTTTTGCGCACCTTGCAGGAACCGCAACCAAAAAGACAGGCAAAGAATGATGGAGACTATACAAATTAAAGGTAAAAAAGAAACCGTAAAAATAAAGGGGCAACTTACATGTAATAGTGTGGGGGTGATCTATATGCTGGAATGCCCTTGTGGCCTCCAATATATAGGAAGGACCACCCGCAGTCTGAAGACCCGTGTGCAGGAACATATCTATAATATTAAAAAAGGTCTAGTAACACATAGTGTTTCATTGCACTACAAACTATGTCACCAAAAAGAACCCAAAGGGTTAAAATGTATGGGAATTGAATTGGTAGATAAGTCGGCTGGAGGTGGAGATTATATAACTAAAATCAACAAATGAGAAGTAAATTGGATGTACTGTCTAAATACTATCCAACCAAGAGGCCTGAATGTAGAATGTGATGTTAATTCTTGTATAGTCTAGGATGAGAAATGACTATGTTTGCCTCAGGTCTGAACAAGGACTGAGATGCCGGTGCATTTTTTTGGGGGGATATGATTTTATAACCTTGTGAATTGAATGAACAGAAGAAAATGAAAGGCACTATAGACTTATGCGCAGGACGGATTTAGGAAATTATGGTTTTAGTTGGTTTTATATATAAACATGCTCATATTTTATTAGTTTTAAATGGGGAGTGAAGTTTTGTATGGGGGTGGGGCACGTTTTCTGATAAAGAACAGCAGTTTTCGGTTTTGCAATCAAGAACTCCTGAAGAAGCGTTGTAGCGAAACCCGGGTCGGGCGTCTGTGCAGGCTGATCTGAATGCTTGTTATGTTTTTAGCTTTGTGAGTATAATAAATTAATTTTTATAATCGCACACCTAAAGTGCTTCACTATCCTCCGCGTTTCTCTGGTTTATGAGGAAACAGGGATCCATGAGAAGATCAAGGAATACCAAAGAAGGTGTTTGCTGTAGCTTATGGAGATGTGGGGACACAAGTGGTGATAAATACGCACACTGTGAATGGAAACTTGTGAGTATATCTCTTCCTTGTGGTTCTAAAACACAGTGGCAGTACTTCACCATATGGAGTTTCTATTTGCACCCTGCAGGCACTTGTAGATCCGAGGAGAATTTTTTTACATCTTGTGAATCTGGTGAAAACCCAGTCTTTCCCTTTAAATCCGAGGAGAGAAGTTTACAGAAGAAAAGAGGAAGGGAAAAATAAAAATAAAAAATTATATTCTTTCGGCAGCGCAGTCTCTTTTTTTTTATATCTCTCTGATGGGTTTGTTGTGTTTTTTTCAGCCTAATGATGGCTTGCTTCACTGATAGTGACAGCTCTTTGGATCTCATCTTGAGAGTTGACAGCAACAGATTCCAAATGCAAATAGCAGACTTGAAATTAACTCTGGACCTTTTATCTGCTCATTGTAATTGGGATAATGAGGTAATAACACACACCTGGCCATGGAACAGCTGAGAAGCCAATTGTCCCATTACTTTTGGTTCCTTAACAAGTGGGAGGCACATATGCAAACTGTTGTAAATACCCTCAAATTAAAGCTGACAGTTTGCAGTTAAAGCACATCTTGTTAATTTCATTTCAAATCCATTGTGGTGGTTTATAGAGCCAAAAATGTTAGAATTGTGTCCATGTCCCAATATTTATGGACCTGACTATGTATGGCAGCCTCAGATCACTCAAGAGGACCATGGCTGCCACACAAACTACCTTGGTCCCCCGATCCCCGCTAGGGGGAGCCAGTGCATGCCCAGGAGCACTCGTTTCCTGGTTTTTGAGTTCCCACATGTTGTGATCACATTTGACCATGGCATCTGAGGGGTTAAATGTGTGAGAACGACGTTATTGTCGATTGCATACATTAGTCCCTGGTGTTTGTTTAAACTAGCAGGCACCAGACGGCTATGGCACCCTCTGTGCTCACAAGCAGGCCCCATCTTTAACCCCTTAAGGACACAGGGCGTACAGGTACGCCCTTGTGCCCTGGTACTTAAGGACACAGGGCGTACATGTACGCCCTGCGCATTTTCAATCACCGCCGCGCGGCCGGCGGCGATCGGAACCGCGTGCCTGCTCAAATCATTGAGCAGGCACTTGGGGCAAATGCGTCGGGGGGTCCGGTGACCCCCCCATGTATGCGATCGCAGAAAACCGCAGGTCAATTCAGACCTGCGGTTTTCTGCGTTTCCGGGTTATTCGGGTCTCTGAAGACCCGATAACCCGGAACAGGATGGTGATGGTGGTGTGATTTCACTCCACCAATCACCATCCAGCGATCCTGAGTGGTGATGGTGACATCACCACTCAGGATCGCTTTCTGATTGGTCTGTGGGCGGTCCGGCGGCAGATTCAAAAGAGGCAGGCGCCCCTCTCCTCCTCCTTTTGTGTTCCGGAGCCGGAGGAGAGAGGAGCTGCCTGCACGTGTCTGCTGCCACCGCTGCACCGCTGCCTGCACCCGATCTGTGCCCCCCAGGACCCGATCTCTGCCCCCAGCACCCCATCAGGTACATAGGGACAGCTAGGGAAAGTTTGGTTTAGGCAGGGAAAAAAAAAGGGAAAGGTAGTTTTTTTGAACTTTTATTGCATCACCCCAGTTAGGGTGTCTGGGGTCCACAGCACAGCTGTGTGACCCTAGACCCCCCAGGGGTGCTGCCACTTGCCCCCCCCCCCCTGCCACTTGCCCCCCCCCCCCCACCTTTTTTGGGGTGCTTTTTTTTTTTTTTTTTTTTTGAGTTCGCTGACTGTGGCCGGCACTTAGCGTCCGGCCACTGTTAGCGCATCGCACACCCCACCGCTGATCAACTTCGGACGGTTGATCAGCAGTTTTGAATTTTTTTCCCCCACATTTTTTGCCCTTTTTTTAGTTAGTTTATTTATTTTTTCTGTTAGTTTTAGGGTGAGTTCGTGAACACCCGTGCCCCCTCACACACGCACACCAAATAAAGAGTTACACACACGCACATATACACGCAGACACACACTCCCCTATGGCCCGCCGGACGTTCTCGGCCGAGGAGGCATACGCCCAGCTTGCCTCCGAGTCCGAGAGTCCCAGTGAGGATGAGGATGACCCCACATTCCTGTTGTCATCCGCATCCTCCTCATCATCTAGCGATGATGATGAGCCCCCAAGGCGGCGGAGACGCCGCCAGGCGGAGCAAGGGGACCGCCATGTTAGGGACCCTGTGGCCCACACTAGTACGAGCAGCTCTGGGGCTCGTACTGGTTTCCCGGCCCACCAGTTAAATCCACCGGAGCACCCTGCCGGTGAACTTGTCTGGTGTAGCCCAGAGCGATACGAGCCCGTGATTCCCGATTTCGTAGGCCAATCAGGAATCCAGATTTCCACAGTGGGCTACACTGAATATTACTTTTTTTGTCATTTTTTCAGTGACCCACTGGTAAATCTGATGGTGGAGCAGACGAATCTGTACGCCCAACAGTTCGTCGCTCAACACCCGGGCTCCTTTTTGGCCAGGCCCGGTGGCTGGACGCCGGTCAGTGCAGCCGAAATGAGGACATTTTGGGGCCTCGTGCTGCATATGGGCCTGGTCAAGAAACCCAGTGCCAGGCTGTACTTGAGTGGGGACGTCCTATATCAGACCCCACTTTACAGTACAGTTATGACACGCTCCCGGTTTGAGGCCATCCGGAAATGTCTGCATTATTCCGATAATGCAGCATGTCCACCCCGAGGTGATCCTGCCCATGACCGTCTGTACAAGATACGGCCGGTCATCGATCACTTTGGGGCCAAATTCATGGAGGCCTATGTACCTGGAAGGGAGGTCGTGGTTGATGAGTCTCTCATTGCGTTCAAGGGGAGACTCATTTTCCGCCAGTATGTGCCTTCCAAGCGGGCGAGGTATGGCGTGAAGCTATACAAAATTTGTGAGAGTACCTCAGGGTACACTTACAAATTTCGTGTATACGAGGGGCGAGATTCCCGGATTCAACCCCCAGAATGTCCCCCCACTCTGGGTGTTACCGGGAAACTTGTGTGGGACCTTATGCACCCACTGCTGGATAAGGGTTACCACTTGTACGTGGATAACTTTTATACCAGTATCCCCTTGTTCCAGTCCCTTGCCGCCAGATCCACGTCCGCTTGTGGGACCGTGCGGAAAAATCAACGCGGCCTCCCTGCCCACCCCCTCCAGGTACCTATCCCCAGGGGTGAGACCCGTGCCCTTACCACTGGAAACCTGTTGCTGGTCAGGTATAAGGACAAGAGGGATGTCCTTATGCTGTCCACAATTCATGGTAACGGCATCACCCCTGTCCCTGTGCGAGGTCCCGCGGCAACGGTCCTCAAGCCCGATTGTATCGTCGCCTACAATCGGTATATGAGAGGAGTTGATCTCTCGGATCAAGTCCTCAAGCCATATAACGCTATGCGCAAAACCCGGGCATGGTACAAAAAAGTTGCGGTCTACTTGGTGCAGGTTGCCATGTACAACTCTTTTGTACTATCCCGAAGCGCTGGCAGCACAGGGACATTCCTCCAGTTCTATGAGGCAGTCCTCAAGGCCCTGATCTTTTCGGACCGGGAAAGAGCAGGCCGGAGTACCTCGGGAACTGTAGGCGCCCGGATCGTCCCTGGCCAACACTTTCCAGGTGTGGTCCCCCATACTGGAAAGAAGGGACGAACCCAAAAAAAGTGCAGAGTGTGTCGCAGGAGGGGGATACGGAAGGACACGACTACTCAGTGCGACACATGCCCCGATCATCCGGGCCTCTGCATTGACGGTTGCTTCAGGGAGTATCACACTTCCATGGAGTACTAAATTTATATCCCAATTTAGCACTGACATCGGATAAAAAAAAATGGTTCTCAGACTTGAGACACCCAAAAAAACTAAAATAATTTATTAAAAGTAGACATAGGTATTGCCGCGTCGGTAATAATCTCCTCTATAAAAATGCCCCATGACCTAACCCCCCAGATTAACACGGTCCAGAAAAAAAAAAAAGGTGCAAAAAAAGTTTTTTTTTGTCACCTTACATAATAAAAAGTTTAATAGCAAGCGATCAAAAAGTCATATAGCCCCCAAATTAGTGCCAATAAAACCGTCATCTCATCCCGCAAAAAATGAGCCCCCACATAAGATAATCAGATAAAAAAAAATATAGAAAATGACTCTTAGACTTTAGAGATACAAAATTTTTTTTAGGGTATCAAAAAGGATAATATAGTCTAAAACCTAAATAATTGCAAAAAAAAAGTTGACTTATTAGGTATCGCCGCGTCCGTAAGAATCTCCTCTATAAAAATACCCCATGACCCAACCCCCCAGATTAACACAGTAAAAAAAAAAAAAAAATTGGTGCAAAATTTTTTTTTTTTGTCACCTTACATAACAAAAAGTTTAATAGCAAGCGATCAAAAAGTCATACAGCCCCCAAAATAGTGCCAATACCGTCCGCTCATCCCGCAAAAAATGAACCCCCACATAAGATAATTGGCTAAATGAAATAAAAAAAATGACACTTAGACTTTAGAGATACCCAAAAAAAAATGTATCAAAAAAGATAATATAGTCAAAAACCTAAATAATTGTAAAAAAAAGTAGACTTATTAGATATTGCCGCGTCCGTAAGAATCTCCTCTATAACAATATCCCATGACCTAACTACCCAGATTAACACGGTTAAAAAAAAAAAAAAAAACTGTGCCAAAACCGCTATTTTTGGCACTTTTCCATTTCAGTCAGTTTTTTCCGGTAACAAAACAAGGGTTAACAACCAAACAAAAGTTAAAATTTATTACCCTGATACTGCAGTTTACAGAAACGCCACATTTGTGGTCGTAAACTGCTGTATCCGTAAAAGGGAGGCCGCAAAAGGAAAGGACCGACATGGTTTCTGGAAGGCCGATTTTGATGGCCTTTTTTATTGACACCATATCCCTTTTGAAGCCCCCCTGATGCCCCCCTAGAGTAAAAACTCCCTAAAATTGACCCCATCTAAGAAACTACACCCCTCAAGGTATTCAAAAATGATTATACAAACTTTATTAACCCTTTAGGTGTTCCTCAACAGTTAATGGCAAATGGAGATGAAATATCAGAATTTCAATTTTTGGTAACCTTGCCTCACAAAAATGTAATATAGAGCAACCAAAAATTATATTTGCCCTAAAAATACTCCCCCAAAAAATGCCACCTTATCCCGTAGTTTCCAAAATGGGGTCACTTTTAGGGAGTTTCTACTCCAGGGGTGCATCAGGGGGGTTGAAACAGGACACGGTGTAAATAAACCGGTCCATAAAAATCAGCCCTCCAAAAACCAAACGGCGCACCTTTCACTATGCCCCGCTGTGTGGCCATACAGTAGTGTACGGCCACATATTGGGTGTTTCTGTAAACGGCAGAGTCAGGGTAATAAAGATACAGTCTTGTTTGGCTGTTAACCCTTGCTTTGTTAGTGGAAAACATGGGTTAAAATGGAAAATAAGGCAAAAAAAGAAATTTTCTAATTTCATCCCCATTTGCCAATAACTTGTGCAACACCTAAAGGGTTAACGACGTATGTAAAACCAGTTTTGAATACCTTGAGGGGTGTAGTTTCTTAGATGGGGTCACTTTTAGGGAGTTTCTACTCTAGGGGTGCATCAGGGGGCTTCAAATGGGACATGGTGTAAATAAACCAGTCCATAAAAATCAACCTTCCAAAAACCATACGGCGCACCTTTCACTCTACGCCCCGCTGTGTGGCCGTACAGTAGTTTACGGCCACATATTGGGTGTTTCTGTAAACTGCAGAGTCAGGGCAATAAAGATACAGTCTTGTTTGGCTGTTAACCCTTGCTTTGTTAGTGGAAAAAATGGGTAAAAATGAAATATTAGACAGAAAAATGAAATTCTCAAATTTCATCCCCATTTGCCAATAACTCTTGTGCAACACCTAAAGGGTTAACGACATATGTAAAATCCCTTTTGTATACCTTGAGGGGTGTAGTTTCTTAGATGGGGTCATTTTTGGGTGATTTCTATTATGTAAGCCTCGCAAAGCGACTTCAGACCTGAAATGGTCCCTAAAAATTTAGTTTTTGTAAATTTCAGAAAAATTTCAAGATTTGCTCCTAAACTTCTAAGCCTTATAACATCCCCAAAAAATAAAATATCATTCCCAAAATAATTCACACATCAAGTAGACATATGGGGAATGTAAAGTCATCACAATTTTTGGGGGTATTACTATGTATTACAGAAGTAGAGAAACTGAAACTTTGAAATTTGCTAATTTTTCAAAATTTTTGATAAATTTTGTATTTTTTGGTGCAAAAAAAAATATTTTTTTGACTTAATTTTACTAGTGTCATGAAGTACAATATGTGACGAAAAAACAAGTCCTGGTTGCCATAGTAGGAGCAGGGAGCGGTATACTTACAGTCCGTGCGGCTCCCGGGGCGCTCCAGAATGACGTCAGAGCGCCCCATGCGCATGGATCATGTGATCCATGCGATCACGTGATCCATGCGCTTGGGGCGCCCTGACGTCACTCTGGAGCGCCCCGGGAGCCGCACGGATGGTAAGTATGCTGCTCCCCGCTCCCCACTACACTTTACCATGGCTGCCAGGACTTTAGCGTCCTGGCAGCCATGGTAACCATTGAGAAAAAGCTAAACGTCGCATCCGGCAATGCGCCGAAACGACGTTTAGCTTAAGGCCGGATCCGGATGAATGCCTTTCAATGGGCATTCATTCCGGATCCGGCCTTGCGGCAAGTGTTCCGGATTTTTGGCCGGAGCAAAAAGCGCAGCATGCTGCGCTATTTGCTGCGGCCAAAAAACGTTCCGTACCGGAACGGAAGACATCCTGAAGGACGGACTGTCCATTCAGAATGCATTAGGATAATCCTGATCAGTATTCTTCCGGCATAGAGCCCCGACGACGGAACTCTATGCCGGAAGACAAGAACGCAAGTGTGAAAGAGCCCTAAGTATAAGTTTTTTTTCACTGCGCACAGTGACTTATTTGCCACTGTAACTGTTAACAGTAATTGTACATATATATATATATATATATTTTTTTTTTTAAAGACAGCAAAGGCTGTCCCAAATTTGTTCATATATCAGCTTAGGTATTACAGGTTAAAACCAATAAGTTATCTTTTTAGGGTTTAAGTATGATACATGGTAACTTGTAAATGTATTATACATAGTAAAACATTAAACCATATTCCATATATAACCATATTGTACTTCTCACTGGTTTATAATCGTCATCTAGAATCTCACTCATAGTCCATTCATTTCACCACGTTATGTGACCTCTGTCCCTGTGCCTCTCCCTGACCCTGTTGTGTTTCAGGGACATGCTGTGAGAACAAGCTTCCCATGTATTGTTTGGCTCTCTCTGACATACATAACATTTTGTGTCCAGCTCTGACACACTGCCAGAATCTGGCAGAGCAGTTATGTAGAGTATGTCGAATCCTCAGAATAGCTTAGGCAGGTTGGGGCCAGGGCAGATAGAAGTATAACATGGATGAAGAACTTTGACTCTACAAATATTGTAACAGAATGAAATACACTGAGAACGATACAGAACGCAGGTCACATAAAGCAGGCCATGCATCAAGTTCTCCATCTTCAAATAATGCACTGTATTTTTAGGTTCATGGCCTTGTTTGACAAAACGTCTGTTGGTACAAAATATGAGGTACGAACCTGACCTGAAACAGGATGTGTGGGTCAGGAAGAGTTGTGAATCTTATAAAACCAGCTATACACATTAGATAGCTGACAACTATCTCTCCTGAACCAGCCATAAACACAAATGTTCTGCCAAAGGCTTTTGGCAGTGATTTTTCTATTTATCGGAGATATCATCAAGCATTTTGAAAAGCAACATGCCCGATTCCTTCTCTTCTACATGGTTTGCCACTGGAAGACGTCAGAGTTCTGCTATTTGCACAAGCTGTGGCGTGCCTGAACCAGGTACTGCAAAAGCACGGCTCGGTATACTGTGTAAAGGCCTTGCCTGGCTACGGCCATGCTACAGTAAGCAGGCACAACTGATATGATAAACAGTGTTTGGAACTGTGCTGACCCCCCCATCCGCCAATCAGATATTAATGTCCTATCCAAATCTACAGTATAGAGAGAAGGGAGGGGGAGGAAGACAGCATGCTTTTACAGGGATTGCCAAAGAGCTCTGAACATGCAGGTCACAAGCAGCAAGATCAGATCTTTTATCTTGAAAATAAAAGAATACAGTAATTAGCCAACACAATGGGGCAACTTGAACATCTAAAGATAGCAGAGAGTTGCATCTACTATACAAGGGCCAAATAGTGGGAAAAACATGCTGCCTGCAGATTGCACTGCATTTTGTGGGGACAGGTCCTCTTCATTATTTCTGACATTGTTAAAGGTAACCTGTCATTACATCTATGCTACCCTCACTAAGGAAACAGCTGAAAAGCAGGGATGCTGGGACTTGGACCGCCCCACTGATGTGATAATGATGACCTATCCAGGATAACCAGGAAGAAAACTTTCAATCATAGGTGGATATTTGGGGGGGAGAGGGAGCTCAAAAGGGGTGACTCTTCTCCATTAGCCGTGACTCCAGGCCTGGGCTGTGATGATTATAAGGGCAGCATAAAGTTGATGACAGCTTCCTTTTAACCTTCCTGACATCTGCCATACACGTATGGAGGACGCAAGTTTTTAAGATGGCACCTGTTTAGAAGCTGAGCTGGCGTCATAGCTGGCAGATGCCAGCTGTTTTATACAACACACATCTGCCGGCAGCGTCTGTGATTGGAAATGGCTCCAATCATGGCATTTAACAACCTCTCAGATGCATTGGTCCATTGTGACCACTGCATCTGAGAGGTCATTTAGATTGGGAGGGATCTGTCTGATGACAGAACGCTCCCACCTCCCCCGCAATCAGATTGTGGGAGTCATTTTGTTACTATGGCAGCCAGGAGTCTTGTAAAGGATCACAAACCTGCCACAGTAATATCATATTAATCTCTGCCTAAGGCCTCATGCACATCTATTCTATGGTGCTGGCTGGTATGTAGCCTATACAGTCACTGTAAAGAATAAAGAAAATTACAATGCCTGAATTGCTGTTTTTGGTTGCTTTGTCTCCACAAAACACACCCCAAAGTGGTAAGAGGGAAAAAAATGGCCCTGCAAATGGAAAAAGGTAGGGGGATGCTCTCTGCTCCAGTTTTCTGGCGAAAAAAACAACTGTGTTTGTAACTTCTTAAACGGCAGTTACAACAAATTCCACTGCAACTGGCGTTTTTACGCCACCCTCTGCACTTTCTAAAAAGGGGGCGTGGCCAGCGGGCCTGACACATTTATCAGCAGTAAATTTCATTCTAGCACACAGACTGCCGGAGGAGGCGCCTAATTTATGATGAGACCTGCACTTTGTTATAAATTAAGCGCATCCTCCAGCACTGAAGGGGATATTAAAGACTGACATAAAACGCTACTCTTGGATGAATCTCCCCATATAATTTTGAGTGGAAGGGTGGAGGAGAAAAAAAAAAACATGAAAATTGGCTGCAGCAGGAAGCGGTTAAGCAGTTCTGTGGCATATGCTTAGTGTTACCATTCTGTGTTCATATTCAGGTCTTGAGTCCACATGGGGACAGAAAATCACAAACTACGTATGTTTCCGATTTTTTTTATTCTAAATTAAATTCACATGGTGTTATACAAAAAGAAAAAAAAAATCACAATCTAAAAATGTTTACAAAATATACAAAACTTTACAGTGATCAATACATGTTTATTATTAACAAGTTCATGTCTACAGTAACCATAAAAAAAAAACAAGTTAGAGGTAATCTAATTTCCCTACAAGGTCATTATTTTCACTGCATACAATAAGCTGGACACACAATAAATTTATGATCTTAGCGAATACTTGGTTAAAGGGGGAAAGGGACAACACAACTTATTAGGAATTGTGCAAATTAGTATCTACATGAGGTGTACTGCTAGTCATGTTTTAGGAGCATGTCATGGAACAATTACGACCTCTAGTGGCCATAACAGACATAACATTTGTGTCACATAACATTCATACCTAGCACTGCTAAAGTCTACCCCAGCTAAATGTCTTAGCCATTGGGATTTTCTTCACATTTGTCTAGTCCATTCCTGATGAGTCTGTAGAGCTTAGAATGTCATATGTAACTGCAAACATGTTTCATTGGCTTCTACACACTTTTATTATTATTTCTCAACATCAGGAGACACTCCCAGTGGGCATTTGGACCGGTATAAGGCACACACTCTTATGACATTTGTCCACGAATTAGCACTATTGCGAATCATCGATAAATTACATTACTGTACCTGAACTTCCAAGCCTTAAATGGGGTTGTCTGGGATAATTAAAATCTCGGACAAGCCCTTTAATTGCCTAGAGAAGTGATGGGCAAACTGCGGCTCTCCAGCTGTTGTAAAACTACAAATCCCATAATGTCTGTGAAGGTTCTCATTTATCCAGTTCATGGTATATCTGTAAAGAATAAATCAAGGCAACTGGACTTACTGTAGATTTCTTGAAAATGTTTCACTCGTTCTTCCAACGAGCTTTCTCAATTCTGAGTGACTGTACAAGAATTCTCTGGGAATAAATATGTAACTGAATCAACATCTAGTAATTATACCCAGCATGGGGTCAGAGGTCATTATACCCAGCACGGGGTCAAAGTTGTTGATTCCATTATCCTAATTGGAGTCAGTAGGTGATAATGACATCCCAGAAAAAGGTGTCAAGACAGCATTGTATGTGGCAGACAATAGATGTCTAACCCCCCCCCCCCCCCTCTATTCAAGCTAAAACATGGCTGTGCTATGGGATCGCCAGTCTCACCAATTGTAGCGAACCTGTATATGGAGGAAGTAGAAAGGAAAGCCCTGACCACTTTCATGGGAATTACACCGAGTCATTGGTTCAGATATGTGGATGACACTTGGGTTAAAATTCATAAACAAGAGTTACAGGCTTTCACCGACCAAATCAACTCAGTGGATCATAACATCAATTTCACGCGGGAAGATGTGCAGAACAAACTGGCGTTTCTGGACTGTCTTATAACAGTGGAAGAGGGAAGGAAGCTGGGAATAGAGGTCTATCGAAAACCAACACACACAGACCAGTACCTGCTATTTGATTCCCACCATCCTCTAGACCACAAACTGGGAGTCATCCAGACTCTACACCACCGGGCAGAGAAAATCCCCACTAGCACAGAGGCCAAGGCGAAGGAATTCAAACACCTCAGAGGGGCACTTAAAACTTGTGGGTATCCAGATTGGGCCTTTGTCAAAACAGAAGGAAGGAGAACAAAGAGCACCAAGACTACCAGTGAGGGCGAGAAGCATGACAGACGCAAGAATATGGTTATCCCATATGTAGCTGGGGTGTCTGAGAAACTCAAAAGGATTTTTAATAAACATCACATCCCTGTCTGCTTTAAACCAAGCAACACACTGAGGCAACAATTGGTTCACCCAAAAGACCCAACGCCTAAACACAAGATGGACAAAATTGTGTACGCAGTCCAGTGCAACGAGGAATGTTCAGAACTGTATATCGGCAAAACAACAACTACATCAGCGTATGGCTCAGCATAGAAGAGCCAAAACCTCTGGTCAAGATTCAGCCGTGTACTTACATCTAAAAGGAACAGGTCACACCTTTGAAGACAGTCAAGTACGTGTTTTGGATGAGGAGGCCGATTGGTACAAACGAGGTGTAAGGAGGCCATGTACGTAAAAATGGAGAAGCCAAGCTTGAATAGAGTGTGTGTGTGTGTGTGTGGGGGGGGGGGGGGGGTTTAGACATCTATTGTCTGCCACATACAATGCTGTCTTGACACCTTTTTCTGGGAGGTCATTATCACCTACTGACTCCAATTAGGATAATTGAATCAACAACTTTGACCCCATGCTGCATATAATGACCTCTGACCACATGCTGGGTATAATTACCCGAAGTTGATTCAGTTACATATTTATCCCCAGAGAATTCTTGTACAGTCACTCAGAATTGAGAAAGCTCGTTGGAAGAACGAGTGAAACGTTTTCAAGAAATCTACAGTAAGTCCAGTTGCCTTGATTTATTCTTTACAGATAAATCCCATAATGCCCTGCTGTAGGCTGATAGCTGTAGGCAGACTAGGCATACTGGGAGTTGTAGTTTTACAACAGCTGGAGAGCCGCAGTTTGCCCATCGGGTAATACTTCCCCCTTTCTCCAGCCCTTTTATCTGTGGTGCTGGTCCTCTCAACCTGCCGCTGTTTACAAACTGCAGCAAAGATGTGCCTGGATGCTGCATAAGACTGCTGAAGCCGATCACTGCTATTGGCTGCAGCAGTGACGTTCTGTACAACTGCAGATCACAGCGTCCGTTGCATGCACAGTGATATGCAGGTGTACGACATGTGACGCTGCAGCCAGTCATTGCTGGCGTTTGTGAAACCGAAAAAAAGTGTCGTTGAGAACGGTATTGGAAAAAGGGGGGACTATAACTTTAATTTTCATTTTAGGCTATTGCAGGGCTTTTCCAGGATTTTTTATTATTTCGTACAATCCCTTTAAGAGCATTCAATGACCATCATTGTTCACTCGTCAGCACAATAGAATAAAGAGCACCATAAGAAGGCATTGACAAAGTGACAGATCAGCTACACATTTTAGGGAGTTGATTCGTTTATAGGTTGAACTGACTGAAGGACTTGATTTTCCACCTACTTAAATAGCAATTTCATAAGGGTCATTAAAAAAGGGTTTTAACCAGGGAAGACAAAAGCAAGAACATTACAAACCGAGAAGAACATGTACGCTGAGGTAAATGTGCAAATAAAAAATTGACTTCTAAAAAGTGATATATGTACTGTAAATGTACTGGGGCTGCAAATCAATCAAACAGACTACTTTCACTCTAGCGTTTCGGGCGGAACAGTCATGGATCTGCAAAAACGCTTCTGTTACAATAATACAACCGCATGCATCCGCCATGAACGGATTCGGTTTTTATTATGTCTTATATAGCCATAGCGGATCAGTCTTGAACACCACTGGAAGTCAATGTGGGATGGATCCGGTTTCTATTGTGTCAGAGAAAACGGATCAGTCTTGCTCTGAACCACATTGTGGACAGAAAAACGCTGCTTGCATCGTTATTCTGCATCGTTATGCATTTTAGTGCATTCTGTTTTGTCCCCATTGACAACAAATGGGGACAAAACTGAAGCGTTTTCTTCTGCTATTGAGATCCTATGACGGATCTCAATAGCGTAATTGAAAACGCTAGTGTGAAAGTAGCCTAAATCTGCTTCAGTGTGGGTGTGACAAGGTAGAATATACCGTACATTCTACAACATTCAAACTGACCCTACCCTAGGCAAGTCTTTCTCCTGCCACCCCCAGTGATCAGCTGTTTCAAGAGGCTACTGCACTCAGGTGAGCAATTTGGCCTCTTCCTAGGCTAGAGACCTTACATTCTTTGGTCCTATGACCTAGGCACAGTCTAGTTCCATTCAAGTGAATGGGCCTGAACTGCAATACCAAAGCACAGTAGCTATACAATGTATGGCATTGAGGAGGCCACAACCAGCTGATCGACGGGGGTGTCGCAAGTCAGACCACCATCTATCAGATATTGAGTACCTATCCTCAGAGTCATGGACAACCCCTTTAATAAAGAACAGAACATTTGTGAATGTTGAAACTTATAGGACAGTCATGTACACTATAAAGATAAAGTGAGTATTGTTTTTCATTGGGTGAGGCACGGACATTAGGTTTCAGCCACACTAATCCTGCTTTTGGCTCCTGCTTGTAGCAAAAAGTGACACTAGGAAGGGAAATAATAGGATACGAATACATAAATGAAGCATAAAGGCAAGTAGACACCACAGTGTTGTCTCCTATTTCATTTTGCTTTCAATTTTAGAAAGGAAAATAAAGGCAGAATAACCAATAGGCTGGGCAATGTGGACAGAGCTCAGCATTTTGTAAAACAAAAAACAAAACAAAAACACTCTAAAAAGTTGAAAATATAAAAACTAAATATTTCGCAATTAAGTTTGTTTAGAAATTATATTGAACATAATATTAATCACAGCAGCCAATTTGCATTAACCCAAAAAATTATCTATGAAAAAGGTGTATGTGTATATATATTTTATAAAAAACCTTGTACTTGTATATGTCTAGTGTAGAAGTGCTCCCCCTGGCGGCCCTGACTGTAATAGCAGCCCATCATGACTTTCAGAACAGATCTAAAATGGCCATGGTCTTAGTTTTTTTGCAGGACACAACATGGTAGTATGGTGTCCTTCAAACAAAAACTGAACACATGACAAACAACAGAAAGCAGGTGGAACTTTAATGAGGGCTCATTTTGCCTCATTAAAAGTTAATGGATCCGCAGAGGGATAAATCTGAATACTGTTATCAGGCATTCAAATAACTGAACAGTCAGCGCAAACAAACTGTTAATCCAGCCTTAAATCTGAGGCACAGTGGTGAGGGGGCGAGGGCGTCTCCACCGGAAGGAGCTGCTCAAATTAACAGTTAAATTATGGCAAACCTCGTGCTATAAAGTTCTCATTTAACAAGAGGGTATGGCCTAGCAGGAACGTGCTCAGTAAGTCAACCAATGGGTGGTGTAAGGTCAGACAAAATCCTCCCAACAATTTATCATTCAGCATGAGCCACGTACAGGATTAGTACATCTGCTCCATTACCTAAATATCAACTGCACATCGGACTCCCTTCAGGGTGGTCTATCCTACCAACAAACAGCGAGAGAAAGCTGCCACTATGTACATGCTGATAGGAGGAAAGGTGGCGACGATTGTGGATGCGCTAGACCACCCCCCGGACTGAGTGGCACTGAGAAGATAGTCTGTCATTGAAGATTCACAAGTATTGGATATGCTTCAAAATTTGCAAAGAATGACTTGTGATCAGCGATTCACTTTGCCCTCAGACAGGACTGCTTTGAAGGGGGTATTGCACTTATAACAACTTATTCTCCATCTATAGGATAGGGGACAATTATTATATTAGTGGGGGGTTTCGACTGTGAGAATAAGGACCCCGAGCACTGTACTTAGCTATCCTTTGTTGTCCCAAACAGAATGAATGGAGCAGCACATGAATGCTTGACCGGCCAATCCATTCAGTTTGGGGAACAAGGACCCCATTCTTGTGAAGGTCCCTGCAGCCAGACCCTAACTGGTCAAATTATCCCTTGTCCTGTGGATAAGGGATAACTTATTTTAAGTGGAGTACCGCTTTAACCTTTATGGTTTATCAGACAAAGGGGCAGGCCTCTGGACTAGTCCACCCCACTTACTCTTCCAGAGTCAGAGGTCGGGACAGTCCTTATATAAAAGAGACGAGTAGCCTAACTCCTGTAATACAACTTCCAGCGTACCTTAAATGCACGAGCCACTCAATGTATCAAAAATATAAAAAGAAGGGGGTTTTACTTGATTAATAAGAGCTTTACTACTATGATTTAGAGGACGATCACTTCACTCTGGAAACAAAGTCCATTCCATTTTGTGTCTCATTAAGCAGATTTGTATCTGTGGGTCTGCCGATAACTACATAAAATGTAACCCACTATAATTAGCATCTAAGGTTCCCTTAAAAATAAGGCTTCATTTGAATCCTACTGAATAATAATAATAATAAAAAAATAAAAAAACATTCCCTCATATTCCTTTTTCTTTCAATGTGACATGAAGGTTGTTTCTGCTTCCACTGGGAGACACTTGTACTTTTGTTAGAGGAAAATGCCTTTCAATAGAACCCACAGACATTCTGCATCACCTTCTCTTAGAACTTTAAAAATTGTGGAATTCCCGTTATTCCCCCTGGAAATGTATAAATTGTTGTTACCATCTGTCGTGCCAATGGAGTGTGTCTACACAATCGAAAGTGTCCCGTCAGTGCCCAAAGTATCAGACTGTGTAGGGACACTCCGTATTGACTTGGGCAGGACTAACACCAAGCTGGCCGCTTACTCATATATTTCCATGAGGAAAGACAAAAGAATGGCACAGTGCAGAACTGTAAGAAAAGCAGGACAGCTCCACTTTAGATAAGTGATGGGACACAGTCCATAATTTCATGTGCATGAATGGAGATTTTATCTAATAATGGCCACTTAAACACAACTGAACAAACATGAGCCAGGTACCCAATGCACCAAAACATGTGTTGCTTACCACTTTAAAGGGGTCGTCTCACTTCAGCAAATCATGTAGAGAAAGTTAATACAAGGCACTAATATATTGTGATTGTCCATATTGCCTCCTTTGCTGGCTTGATGCATTTTTTCATCACATTATACACTGCTCATATCCAGGGGTTACGACGAGGGATGAGCGAATAGACTTTGCGTAAAACTTCGTTTGAATACTGTACGGAGTGAGCGCTCTGTACAGTATTAGAATGTATTGGCTCCTATGAGCTGAAGTTATTACTTTGCGAAGTCTCGCAAGACTTTGGGTAATAACTTCATAAATTGATTTCTACTGTAAAAAAAAAAAACATTTCCTGAACTCTGGTTCAGATCCAAATATATGGATCGATATATCTAACTCTGTCACATATATGTTTAGAATGCCCATATAAAGGGGTTACAGTTATACAAAGTATTCAATTATGTGATAACTGTTTGCAACAATGTCATGATATTGTAATATATCTTTAATCTGATCCAGTGCAGTAATGACAAGAATTCCTGCACATAATGATTTGTTGATAGTGGTTGTCATGGTAATGTGACCTCACCACGTTCCCTGCGTCAGGTACGGCGCACTATTTAAATTTCTAGTTTACATAGATGTATTAGGCTTGACAAAGGCTCATAGAGCCGAAACACGTGTCGCTTATCTGCTTATTTGTTCTCTGCTTTGACCGTTTGATGCTTGAATAAAGCAGTTTTCTTCAACCATACCCGAGTGCCGGTCCTCTCTGTGAATTCAGTGGGCTGTCTCTCCCTGACTCGAGCACCGGGACCTCTAGAAAGACGAGGAGTGCCGTCCGTACTTTACTACATTGGTTCAGATCCAAGGTACCACTTGGAACCGAACCTGAGTTCAGGAAATGTTTTTTACAGTAGAAATTAAGTGATTACCTGAAGTCTCTTGAGACTTCGCAAAGTAATAACTTCAGCTCATAGGAGCCAATACATTCTAATACTGTACAGAGCGCTCACTCCGCACAGTATTCAAACTAATTTTATGCAAATCAACTACGACTGTTTCATCCGAAGGCTATTCGCTCAACCCTAGTTACGACCATCCAGCAATACATCAGCGGGGTTGTTCTTCAACATTATAGGAAAAAGTGCCAGCCTCTCTGGTGGCCGGGACCGTAGGAGTGCACATAGGCACACATGCGCAGCATCTCTAGCCCCTCCTATCTGCGCTGCAATGGTGTTCATAACCCCTGTAAATGAGCAGTGTATAATGTGCTGGAAAAATGAATCCAGCCAGCAAAGGAGGCAATATGGACAATCACAATACATTAGGCCTCATGCACACGACCGTTGTGTGCATCCGCGTCCATTCCGTCTTTTTTCACAGTTTAGCGGAGGTCCCATTCATTTCTATGGAGCTGTGAAAAAAAAACTGATAGTCCTCAGTTTTTTCTCCACGTCCGTGATCCGCGATTCCAGTCCGTACAAAAAAATATAACCTGTCCTATTCTTGTCAGTGGAAAACGGAGGACGGACCCATTCAAGTCAATGGGTCTGTCAAAAAAAACTGATGCACAACTGGTATGTCATCCGTGTCCGCATCCGTTTTTTTCTACAAGACCTTGGTGCAATAAAATTACACTTTTCATTAACCTTCCTTTTTTTTCCCTGTCAGACAAAGAAAAAAAAAAAAAGGAAGACACAAGGAAACACAACTGAAGCAAAATCGGACACGGACCACTGAAGCCAAATCACTGACAGTGAAAAAACACTGTCGTGTGCATGAGGCCTTAGTAAGAGCCTTGTATTAACTTTCTCTACATGATAAATGCCATGTGCTGAAGTGACACAACCCGTTTAATTTCTGTTTGTTTCTTTTAAGGTCTATGATTGTTATTTCTAATTGACTCCTGGACTGGTTTAACTAGTACCTAATATCTGAGCTAGAGCTGGCACAAGACAAAACATGACAATGCATGGCTACAGAAAAGGGTCTGAGTCAAATAAGAGAATATATATAACTACAGAAAACATGGATCAAACACTGTACAAAGGTTCCTCAGTTTACATTTAGTAAGAAGGCTGCTAAAAACTCTTAGCGGAAACATTACTAATGTGGATATGAAAAAATACATAAAAATAGACATAGCAAGGCAACAAAATAAGCCACGCGTAATACAACTGCATGAGCGATCGTCTCTCCATCCATCTGCTGCATTGCATATGTCCTATATGTGCAAGGATCAGCAACCTCCGGCACTCCAGCTAAAACTACAACTCCCAGAATCCTTCTTTCACATCTATAGCAGTTACAAGAACAGACAAGTGTGCATGCTGGGAGTTGTAGTTTCACAACAGCTGGAGTGCCGAAGCTGCTGATCCCTGCTGTAGTGTGATAAACTGGATACATAATGCATGTTAGTGTAATGGCTGGGCATATGTTGCGGACCGCAAAACATGGGCACGGGCCATGTGCACTCCACACGGCTTGAATGAGTCCACGATCCGCAAGATGCAGCAAAAGATAGGACATGTGAAGGCGTGTTTCTGGGTCTGAGACGCAAAAGATAGGATATGTGCTATCTTTTGCCGCATCTTGCAAAGTCTGTGGGTCCACAATGCAATATGGAGTGCACACAAGCGGTGCCTGTGTCTTACGGATACACAGTCGTGTTATTGTGGCCTAAGGGTACGTTCACAAAGCCGATTTTGATGCTGTCAAAATCTTGTGTGTACTCAGTGGCAGAAGCTGCTGTGGTTCCTATCGGGGCTAATCATTCTGAATGCCGCTGAGTGCACATACGCCGCGACTTCAAGCAGTGTCCGCCCAGGCACCGCTCTACAAAAGGGTTATGTCCCTTCTTGGCAAGGTTGTGGCATTAAACCGCATTAAAAACATGGGAAGCAGACCCCACGCGGCTGCTACAGGAACTGTGGCCAAAATTCAGGCGGCATAAACCTCTGTGTGAACGTCCCCTTAGGGTAACCTGTAAAAATCTGACATTAAATAAGACATAAGAACATCAAACGTTAAATAATTAATAGCCAATAGGCAATTCACAGTTCTTGTTCGACACAGTACAATAAAAGCGTTATCCAATACCTAAAAAAAGCGGTCACGTGCCTTTCCTGACACAACACTTACAATTTTGAGACCATGCCCTGCCACTCGTACATTTTTAAGGGAGAGGAACCAGGCCGCCAAGGCACCTAAGCATTCTTAAAGGCCTGGCTTATCCATCAGCTTTGTAATCAGATATTTTTGTTACACTACTAAATGTGACTTTACAGACTGTACATTATGCGAGTCAGATCATCTGTATCAGTCTAATAACGGGCTGGGCAATTAGAATTGATCAGAACAAAAATCAGGTGGGCACACACACGAGGCGGCTTTGTATTCTACTGCACCAGAAACATGTGTGTTCAACTCTGCTGAGCGTGCATGGTTATTTCACAGAGGAGAGGAAAATAAAGCGATGGCGCTGGCTAATGGGTAGAAAAGATGAAGCATGATGAAATCCAACATGATCCCTCTTTCCCACAACACCTGTCATCCATGAAGGCCCCCACCCAAAAAATAATAATAATCATATGGCTGGGATAAGAGTTTACGACCTCAGCACAAAAATATGTCTCACAGTGTATCAGTAATTGAAACTGTCCTATAACTATAATATACACACAATGTAATAGCAGTAGGTGGAGGAGGATGCGGTGTGGCCTGTGTTAGGTAGCAATCGACAATAAGTGCTTGCCAAGTAGCCCTATCATTCTAATTACAGGGAACCTGTCACTGTGAAAATGCAGTGTAATCTGCAGGCAGCAGGTTATAGAGCAGGAGGAGCTGAGCAGACTGATATTTAGATTTATGGAAAAATGTTCAGTAGAACTTGTAATTTATACATTTAAACTCCTGCTCAGTCTGGGCTGTGAAGTCCAGGAGGCGGTCCTATCAGTGATTGACAGCTATCTCTGCATACACAGTCATAGAGGGAAGGCTGTCAATCACTGATAGGACCGCCTCCTGGACTTCACAGCCCAGAATGAGCAGGAGTTTAAATGTATAAATTACAAGTTCTACTGAACGTTTTTCCATAAATCTAAATATCAACCTGTTCAGCTCCTCCTGCTCTATAACATGATGCTTTCAGCTCAAATACCATGTTAAACGTGACAGTTTACCTTTAAGGTCACTTTCAGCAGTATTTATAAGCCAAGACCATAAGTGGGCCCAAAATAGAAGAGGCACACGTCTCTCCATTATACTTGTTCTCTGTAGGTTCCACTCCAGGTTTGGGCCTACAAATGCTGATGAAAAATACTGACCAAACACAGACCATGTGAAAATGGCAAAGTCATATTCAACAGGCAAAACACAAAGCTGAAGAATGAGTGGCAAATCAGTAGCATAATTATTAGCTGAAAATGCTGTAAATACAGTGCAGACATCTCCTATTCACCAATGTATTTTTACCTCTTTCCCACTGAAAATGCAGCCTCAAAAATGCTTGAAAGAAGTAATATGCCACATCTGAAGAGTTCTTAAAACAGCGGCATAAAAGTACACGCTCATGGCTTGTAGGGGGAGATTTCCTATTGAAATCAATGGGAAGTGGCTAAAATTTTGAACACGTTTTATGCGGCATAGGATGCACAACTTTTTTGGGCCGTGTGAACATAGCTTAACACTTCGCATCACACCAAATAAAAACTATGGAAATAGTGTGGTTTTTAGTTGTACCAAATAGGGAGGGCATTTAAAATAAAATAAAAAAACATGGAACAGAAAAAGCTCTCAAACATGAAGAAAAAGGCCTCATGAACACGACAGGGTCTACATTTTGGTCAACAAATCACAAAATATAGCTACCTTTCGCGGGCATTTCTGCATTTCTTTCACTCCCATCAATAGGAATGACTATTCTTGTCTTGGATGGCCACACGAATTAGCAAAAAACACGGATGTGTGTATAGCTCCGTAGAAATTAATGGTCAGTGTACTAGCTGCAGATAGGGCATGGATGAAAAAAACTGTCGTGTGCATTAAGCCCAAGTATACAAAAAAAATTATAGAAAAATAAAATGGAAAAACCCTTCAAGCTCCACTGCATACAAGGCTGCTGTATGTAGGCTAAAAAGGGGACATACCCATAATTTCACCCAGGCAGCCCCCCTGATGTTAGCATCAGAGCATTTCATGCTCAGATGCTCCCCTTGCCCTGCTCTGGGCAAGGGCTCTTTTATTTACAATAACGCACTGCTGGGCGGAGGCTTCTTCCCAGAGTGTGTTCAGCGACGTCACCGGCTCTGATGGGCGAGCTTTAGCGCTGCCCTAGCCGTTTAACAGGCTAGGGCAGCGCTAATGCCCTCCCATAAGTGCCGGTGACGTCACCGGCTCACTGATGGGTGGAAACCTCTGTCTGAAAGCCCTAAGGAGAGCCAAGTTTGTCACCGGAACTCCAGAAAATGCCTTTGCCCTGCGCGATTCAGCACAGGGCAAAGGAGAGCATCGGAGCATGAACTGCTCCGATGTTCTTGTCAGGGAGCTGCCTGGGTGAAAATGGGGATATGTCCGGATTCAGCTCTGAACCCGGACAACCCCTTTAACAATGGGAGATATTTACTAAGCTAAAGGCACCAGAATCTTGGCTTTATTTGAACAAAAAAGGTGACATGCTTTGCACCACATTGTGTTTTAGGGGCTTTTGCACCTCATCGAGGTGACCTAGTAGGAAAGGGGCGTGGTGTGAGAATCTAAAGATAGACAAGTATATCATCCTGCATGAGCCACAGCGACATTTCTGGTCCATATATCTCCCCCTACATTCATACTGTTTGCTCTGCTCATGTACACGGGATGGTTATGGTAATGAATACTATCCAGGCTTTTTCTATACTATAAAAGGTAAATGAAAAGATGGACTCTCATTGTATTGGGCTGCACTTTTTAAAAAAAATTTATTATTATTATCAAACCCACAACTGGATTCAAATGGACTGGGAAATATAAAGGATCCACGTTCGGCTTAGGCTAAAAAAACTGAACATGTACTTTGAGGTCTCTTTGACATGAGCGTATTTCTGATCCATATAAGGAGAGTATTTTGTGTACTGAAAACCACTGCTAATGTTAAAGAGAGTTATCCCGTAATTAATATCAATGACCTATTCTCAGGATCGATCCAGTCGGTACTCCGTTACTACTTTATGCTAAGGCATCCCAATTCCACTTGTATATTGAAAGACCTGCACTCGCTTCATGCAATTTAACACTGTATTGTGGTATCAGCATAAAGACTTGACGCGTTTCGGCTCAGACACGAGCCTTCTTCAGACATGCATCAAATTTATGTTTGAAGAAGGCTCGTGCCTGAGCTGAAACACATCACGTATTTAGGGCTCATGCACAAGACGGTATGTATTTTGCGGTCCACCAAAAAACGGATGACATCCATGTTGCATCAATTTTTTAGCGTTCCATTGTAACAAAGCCTGACCTAGTCTGCAAAACAGGCAAGAATAGGAGATGTTTGTCACGAGGGTGTCAAGAACCACGCCTGACTCCGTTATACCCGGGGTCAGGAAGTCGCAGCGGGTGGCTGCGCGCTCTATGTAGTAAGATAGGGCTGTTTCCTTATGGTAGCTTTCTGGGTTTGCTTTGCAACCCTTTTTGGCTCACTCAGGGATCCGTAGCTCCTTCTCCTCAGCTGTTCCTTGTCCAGCACTCCCAACCTCCTTATATTCCCCTCTCACACTTCTCTGGTTGCCAGATATAGAGCTTCCTGCCTGGACTTCTATACTGACCCACTGGAGCTGTGTTGCTGCGTTCACTGGTTGTTGTTCCAGAACGTTACCCTCCGGATCCCTGTTGGGCCTTTGTGGTCTGCTCGCCCACCTGGGATTATGTTTGTCTGTATTGTCTATCCTCTCCTTGGTGTTTTCCTTTAGTGTTAGTGGTGCGGACTAGTGTTCCCACCGCCCCGTTCACTACCTAGGGCTCATCTTAGGGAAAGCCAGGGTTTAGGCACGTGATCGGCATACGGGTGAGGAACCCGTCTAGGGACGTCAGGGCAGTCAGGTGCCAGCCGCAAGGTGAGTCAGGGGTCACCACCTTTCCCTCTCCCTTGGGCAGGGCCTTCCCTTTCCCCTCCCTTTGCGTGACGCCGGTCATTACAATGTTCTATATTTTCTTGGAACGAACATGCAGATATGGAATGCATACAGAGTTATTTCCGTTTTTTGCGGCCCCAGCTGCTAGAAGTTCAAATTGAAGTGAATGGGGCTGAGCTGCAATACCAAGCACAGCTGTTGTACAATGTAAGGCACTGTGCTTGGAGAACTACCGAGAGGAGGGGGCACTCACCAGAGCTCCGGGGAGGGCGGCAGCTCCCTAAAACAGCTGAGGATAGGTCATAATTATCCATTTCTCGATAACCCCTTTAATGAATAGGGCTATCCATACTGGCGTATAATTTCTGTCAGTATTTGAAATCCGCAACATGTCCTAGTTTTGTGCGTATCTTCCAAACATAGTGATTAAAAATGCAAGAAAGAAGGAATATGGATGTAAATCCTGAAAGAATACAGATGACAATCTGGAATACAGACTGGTTATATTCTATCCAGAGGCGGAATACGGACGGATTTCGGTATCATTGGTACGTCTGACTAGAGTCACATTTTAGGAGATTTCCACAGATTTCTACTACCTAAACTTCAATGCATAGCACTGGTAGCAGAAGGTCCTTCCTAACAAAACATGGTTTAGACCGTTGTACTTTACAGTAGATTTTATTTCACTACAAACCTTTACACACAACCCTACCAAAGTGTAAAAAATATATATCAGCCTAAAAAGATGTTAAACCAAAGAAACATCTAACATTCACAACTATGTAATTAACACTGGAAAGCAATGGGGATGGATCCAAACTGGGATGGTTGACATTGCGACAAAATCATATCCACCGTGGAAAATCTCTCCACAAATTTAAGACGCACACGGCTGTACATATTTGTGAATATTACATTTTGGAGCTTGGGTATTGTGCTTTTGAGGTCTACAAGGTCTGAGGTATTTGTTTTTAGAAGAAATGTACCTTACAAGTAGATCTGAGGACTTTACAATGCTTCCATGTATTTTGAACATTAAAAACACTAGTGCAGAACTATAGGCAAATCCTATTGCCCAGAAAGAAGAGCGACTTAAAGAAAAAGCCCAGTCATCAAGTTATTTCACACGAATAAGCCCCGTGTGGAACAGAAACAGCACACTTGTGATGGTGGGGCGTGGAAACATAGTTAAAATGTACAAATCCCATTTTTATTTTTGTCAGATCACACGGGGCATCAGTTCCAATTTCTTTTCTTCCTGGAGAGGAACTTGGATGTCACATGACTGTGTACCGACAGGACCCACTGTTGGGTGGGCTTATTAATATTTGCTTGCCATTTCTTGGGCCGTTCACACCAGATGCTTTATTTTTTCAGTATATACAAAGAAATTCTCCTGTGTATATGCTAAAGGTGTGCGTTTGGCAAGAGTGTCCCTTTACAACACATTTGGGCAATATCTGATTGCATATCTCTTTTGAAATAAGTTTATATTGCTTTTTTTATGGTAGACACGTGCCAAGGGAGATAAGTCAGACACGCACAGTAACATATAAAATATACAGCACGCAACTGTGGAAGGGTCCAGAACAGAAGAAAACACTGTGTGATAGCCAATTTCTCATTGCTGACTGGAGTTTTCCTTTAAGGGGGCATTGGCACGACCGTATGTATTTAGCAGTCTGCAAAACGCGGATATGCAAAATACAGAAGACGTCCGAGTTGCAATCTTTTACGGATCCGTTGACTTCAATGTGTCCGTGAACTGCATTTTACAGGCAAGTATAGGACACGTTCTATCCTTCACGGACATACGGATGAGGAAATTACATAAATGTCTTCTATGTCTGTTCCGCAAAAGACAGAACATGACCTATTGTTGACTGCAAATGCGGCTCACTGAAAAAAAAAAAAAGAAAAAAAAAAAAAAGTGCAACATGGACATCATCTGTATTTTGTGGATCTGCATTTAGTGGACTGGAAAATACATACGGTGGTGTGACTGCAACCTAAATAACATAGAAACCTATAACATAACATAAAAGAGAACTTTCCAAACTTTTTCCTTCATTGCCCAAAACAGCTTAATCAGAAAGTCCAGCTTACTCAACGTAGGTAAAACGCTAGCTGGACAGAAAAACATAACAGCAATTCTGAATGTTGTAGTACACGTAGCCGTCTTTAAAGGGGTTAGCCATTTTTGACACTGCTATCTTGGTCTATTATACGAGGTAATACATGAGCAGCACTGTAGATACATAATGCAAATTGCTAATTTCTAGTTTTCTACTACCCCACATTCCTCCGCTGCCAGCGCTTCTAGCTGTGCTGAATGTGTTGGGACTGCTGTGCACCGGAGTCCTCTCCATTATGTTAGTGAAGCACAGTCCAGACTGTGCTTTTCAGTGCAGCTTTGAGAGCTGGCTGTGGGGGAAGAAAGACCAGTGGGAAAACAAAAGAATGGCAATTTGAGCTTCGTATCTGCGGTACTACTCATATATTAGTCCAGACTCATGGTGACAGGTTCCTTTAAACATTAAAATGGGCAACTTACTAATAAATTATTTCCAGAAGTTTTGTTCTCTTTTCCCCATCTCATTACCCCACAACCAGAGCAGCACTCCCACCATATTATGGCGGCAGACGAAGCGACATATGATGTGAGACGACACTCCACAATCCACTACACATGTGCTTAGTTTCCTGACTGTTCATGATGTCTAATTAACCTACAAAAAAACCTCTCTGTCAGACTAGACAGCTATAATTTCCACCTGTACGGTATCCAAAATAGACTAAAACAAACAAGTGGAAATAATGTATCAAAATATCAATTTATTATAAAATATATAGTATGGGGAAAAGACAGGATGGTATACAGTGTACAGAAAAGCAAAGGGCCATACAACACCATAACATACACCTATCTGCCTATGTATCGATAAGACACAGGATGGTGTAGAAATTGAAAGGAGAGGGACTCAAGCTCAGGGACAACCAATACTGCATAGCATAAAGAATGATTACCACAATGGGGTTATATGCTATTAATGCAGAAAATTCATACCTTGGTGTCCATGGGCTATCCCTCACATCCCAAAATTCATATAAAGCACGACTAATAAATATAAAAGGAAAATCCTTAAATCTCATCGTGGTGGGTCCTGGATATCCCAGTGGTAAACCTGGGATATCCAGGACCCACTATGGATGTATGTAGAAGTGTCAAAGGGATGCCATGCTATGCTAAACACAGGACGTACCTGAAGACATGGTGACTGGAAGGATGTCAGACCCTAAGTGCGAGACCTCGACGCGCGTTTCACCTCAGCGGCTTCGTCTGAAATCCTTCCAGTCACCATGTCTTCAGGTACGTCCTGTGTTTAGCATAGCATGGCATCCCTTTGGCACTTCTACATACATCCATAGTGGGTCCTGGATAGCCTAGGTTTACCACTTACTTTTTTTCTGGATACCGATGAGATTTAAGGATTTTCCTTTTATATTTATTAGTCGTGCTTTATATGAATTTTGGGAGATGAGGGATAGCCCATGGACACCAAGGTATGAATTTTCTGCATTAATAGCATATAACCCCATTGTGGTAATCATTCTTTATGCTATGCAGTATTGGTTGTCCCTGAGCTTGAGTCCCTCTCCTTTCAATTTCTACACCATCCTGTGTCTTATCGATACATAGGCAGATAGGTGTATGTTATGGTGTTGTATGGCCCTTTGCTTTTCTGTACACTGTATACCATCCTGTCTTTTCCTCATACTATATATTTTATAATAAATTGATATTTTGATATTTCCACTTGTTTGTTTTAGTCTGTTCATGATGTCTGCAAGGCAAACTAGCGCAAGCAGAGTAGAGTTCATTTGAGGTTGCAGATGGACTTTAATGGTGACAAGTGTCTCCATCTGCGGCAACATTACTGACCAAGCAGTGCGCTTAGGAGAGGGGAGAGTTCTGAACTAGGTGGTGTGGTTAGATAGAAAAGTGCTGTCGAGAGGGTGGTGATAGGCGTGAACCAGTGGCTACACAGCAAAAATTTGTAAGGTACCTATTTTAATGTTTAACACACCATGGGAAATAGCATACCTAAATTAGCCATCCCCTTTAAGTCAATTTAAATGTCCCATCGTAACTGAATGGTATCCATATGTCATCACCTAAAGGAAAACTTATTTGCCCAAATTTGGGTACGTTACCCATATTAATAAATAGTTTACGCTGGGCTAAACACAGAATAAATGACAATATACACACTGCTCTCCACACAAACCCTTTAGTGTGGCTGTATAAATCTCGTTCCATTCAGCCTGCACAATTTCATTGACTTCATCTATTTGTCTATTGAGACCAAGTATGAAATTCTAAGTCCAAAATGAAACTGAACAATTTACTGTTGGAGCTCTGTGGTGGAAAGGATAAATAAAAAAATAAAAAAAAAATGCACAGAAAAACAGTTTTTAGTAGCAAACAGTTTAACAAAGACAGCGTAACAATGAGGTGGAACCGGGTTAAAATGCGCTGGCAGCCCTATGCCATGCTCCTCATCAGAGCACATCAGCTTTCGGCGCTCTTGTCTGTTTCTTTGGAGTGAATAGTATACATAAATGTTTGGTCAATGGTAAAGTCTGAAGGCAGGTTGCCACGATGCACTGCAATGTGCTCACCCATGAGGTTCAAGGTGGAGCTGTAGTGTCCACACACAGTACAACGGTACATTAGAGCCCCTGCATGTGTCTTCAAGTGGCACTTGATGGTAGAACGGCCTCGGAAGAACTTGTGACACACTTTGCACTGATACGGCTTTTCCCCGGTATGAATGCGCCGGTGGTAATTAAATTCACTGGTATGAGAGAAGCACTTGCCACAAACCTTACATGTATATTTGCTATGGGCTGGTTGTCCAGAAACTGAATGGTCTTCTGCTGAAAAATCCTCTGGAACTTTTCTCTTTGAAACTGAAGCTTGCAGTTGAGAAAATTCTGCAAACCCAGGGCGATCTGCTGAAATACTACCACAACGATGCTGATTCAAGTGCTGTCGGTAAGTTATTTCAGACTTAAAACCTTGAGAACATAGATGACAGCGAAATAATGCTTCATCCAAACTCTGGTGGACTGTCATATGCTTCTCCAGTAAGTGTCGATCAAGGAAGCTACTGGCACATACAGAACAAGAGAAAACAGATACAGACATGTGAGATAAGACATGCCACATAAGACCACAGAGTGTTAGGTGTCGCTGCTCACACAGTCCACAGGACAGGTTCTTGGTGTTAAGGTGCTCCAAAGCATGAGAACGTACAGAATGGAAATCACGTAACATGGTCCTATGACATGCACCGCATGGCAGCTCAGTACCCATCGCCCCCACAAATGTATTTACCTCCCCTGGGAGAGGTTGACCTGGATGAACTATTATATTATGTTCTGACGTAACCCCTTCTTGTCCTCTGTGAAGGGTGAGTTGCCACTGGCTGAAAAATTTGTCTTCACACATATCACAAGAGAAAAGAAATATGCCGATGTGTGATAAAACATGAGTGATCATAGCACCCCGGTCATGGAAGCGGGCCTGGCAGACCTTGCAACTACCATTGCGTAGCTCTATATGTTCCCGAGCATGTTGGCGGATATGCTGAAGGTTAGGTTCTAGCACCTTCTTGCACACTTGGCATGGCATGGCTTTGCCACTTCGACTTTCCCCCTGGCCAAATAATAGCAGCTCATCTTCACTACCGTCGCTCAGCTCAATTATTTCTCCAGATGGCCCGGAGTCTTCATCACCTGCTTCATCAAACTGTAACTCTTCCTCTTCTAGTTCATCAAGGTGAAGGTCTCCCATTGCGTCAAATCCACCAGCAGGTTCCTTAGAATTTCCACTAACAGATGAATCTCCCGGAAAATAACTAGCTTTGTTAAAATCACCGTTGTGTTGCGTTTTGTAAGAAGGGCAAGTACTTGTTGGAACAAATCCTGTGTTCACTGAGCAGTGAGAGGACTGGAACCTTGCAGAGGTGCTTTGTTCTTCAGTTTTTGCAGGCAGTGGAAAATGTGCTGCTTGATTCAGACTAGCCTCTTGGTCTTCTCCTTTAAACGTAGAATTTCCATCTCCTGGTGTGCTAAAATTTTTGTCTATAGGAGGGTGGTTGTTATCCAGTCCATTGCCTCTAGATTCTACTGGATTGGGTTCAGCTGATGTGCTGGAGCGTCCCTCGCTAGAGGAAACAGAGCACTGATATTTCTGACCCGAGGAACCCTCAAGATCAGGAAATGTTGCATGACAGGCATTTATTAAGTCCTCCATGCCAAGCTTCTCAGCGACTTCATAGATAACGCCCACATTAATAAGGTCAGTAAATAGCTCAGACGTGTAGATAAAGTTTAGCACTTTCTCAAAATTGGCTGGTGTGATAAAGTCCACCACATAAGTTCGAGCAATATCTAACTCGGTGCTGGAGAACAATTTTTGGAAATACACTGCTGCAGAGCCAATCACAGCTTTATGAGCCGCAAAAGACCGGTTTCCGACAACAATAGTAACATCACAAAGTGTCCCCGACAACCGAGATTTATTCAGCTCACGTAGCAGGTTGCTGGGGTGGTCGCTGCTGTTTAATTTGATTCGCATACCCATCTTTATATGGTAGAGTCAAGATGTATGCCGTGTGCAAAGTATTCACACCGGGCCCTTCAAGCTGATAACGTCGTCCACATACGGAGAGGCACCTCATCCCCCTTGTAGTAAGCAGTGAGAACGTACCTAGAAAACACAAATGAAGTGTCAGAACTTACACATAATACTAAAGTGACCTTTTTTAGCTTTTTGTCCAAATGGATTGCAGCACGTCACATGTTTACATCTGTTTACAGACTAAGTTAACTGGTACCTTAAACTGGTATGCAAATAGATGTATACAGCATTGCTGGGACCCTGCTAGGAAGGCTGGTCATCGTCGTGGCCTGCTATTGGCGGCACCAACCCCCAACCCATCGGGATGTTTTGATCTGAGCGAGAAACGCGGGTGCCGTGGAGCAGGAAAGTATAATGTACAGGTCCTTCTAAAAAAATTAGCATATAGTGATAAAGTTCATTATTTTCTGTAATGTACTGATAAACATTAGACTTTCATATATTTTAGATTCATTACACACAACTGAAGTAGTTCAAGCCTTTTATTGTTTTAATATTGATGATTTTGGCATACAGCTCATGAAAACCCAAAATTCCTATCTCAAAAAATTAGCATATCATGAAAAGGTTCTCTAAACGAGCTATTAACCTAATCATCTGAATCAACTAATTAACTCTAAACACCTGCAAAAGATTCCTGAGGCTTTTAAAAACTCCCAGCCTGGTTCATTACTCAAAACCGCAATCATGGGTAAGACTGCCGACCTGACTGCTGTCCATAAGGCCATCATTGACACCCTCAAGCAAGAGGGTAAGACACACAAAGAAATTTCTAATGTTTATCAGTACATTACAGAAAATAATGAACTTTATCACAATATGCTAATTTTTTTAGAAGGACCTGTATACGAGTGGCTTGGGAAGGGGGGGGAATCTGTTAGACTTCGGATAACACCTTCGTGACCTCCACTATATACGGACGACGTCTTTAAACATGGAGTCCATTCGCACGTGCAGCGGGCGCCATAGCTGCCAGGTTTCTGCTGTATCGGCTCCTGCTACTGTAACAGTATCCCCCCAGCTGAGATCTGGGAACCTGTTACGCTATACTAATAACCCAAAGTTTTAAGCAGGCTTCGACAGCTATTAGTGAGATACAAGGGGATGCTGAGAAGTTCCTGGCTTTGCCCCCTTCCAGTAGGAATTGAAAAATTAATTTTGTACCATATGAAAGCTTGATATCTTGTTATGTAACTGTGCAAATATCAGATGTTTACAATTGTTATAACTATTTTTTATTTCAGGTAGAACCCGAGATGGCAGAAGCACAAGGAAGTGTCAGTCACGCCTGTGGAGTTACAGGCTGTCATGAAGTTTTTGTTTCTCCAGGGAAAGTCTGCAAAGGACATTCACACTGAGATGTCACAAACACTAGGGGTTTCTCATTTCAAGACTGGGCATTTCACCATTGAAGATGAATCCCGCAGTGGACGCCCCTGAACCTTAACAGACTCGGCAACAAGCGATGCTGTCCTTAACTTAATTCTGAGGACCGGCGAATATCCACCAAAAAGATAGCCCAGATACTGCACATCTCCCGTAAGCGTGTTGGATTCATTACTACTAATATCCTAGACATGGGCAAGCTTTTAGCAAAGTGGGTGCCGAAACATTTAAACAGTGAACAGAAGGAGGTACGAGTTGAGGAATCCAGAGCTGGGTCTTTTGAGGTTGTGTTTTTCAATTCCTACTGGAAGGGGGCAAAGCAAGGAACTTCTCAACATCCCCTCGTATTCCAATACAGACCACTAGGTGACAGTACTGTATTGTTATATTCAAAATTAAGTGTTCAATGATGGATATATAGCCATCAATGCACACAATGGGCAATTTAATGGATGCCAGTTATAGTCACACTGGGTGATTTAAATCAATTAAAAAAATATAAAATACACAAATATAAAAGTTTAAAAGGGCTTCTGTCACTCCACTAAACTCTTTTTTTTTTGGTCTCCCTACAACCCTTATGCTGCGATTTCTCAATATATATGGCTATTACACTGTTTGGTTCAGTAGTTCTATATAAAAACCTGACTTTTATATTATGCAAATTACCGTATTTTTCGCCGTATAAGACGCACTTCCCCCCCCCCAAAAGTGGGGGGGGGGAATAGCAGTGCGTCTTATACGGCGAATGCTGCTGATTTTGCGAGTTTTCAATGATACACCCGCCGCGATGCCGCGCGGCGGGTGTATCAGCTGTGAGGGAGGAGGGGCTAGGGGCCGGCGTCTGCTTTTATAATGACAGCGGGGCCCGTGCAGTGACTATTCTACTACACGGGCCCCGCTCACTGTATAATCGTATCTCTAATAGTAAATTGTTATGCATATAATCGGATAATGAGCGCTGTGTATTACTTACAACTACAAGCGCTCACCGCTTGGTAGGTAGCAGAGAGGAGGCAGGCCGGGAGGACGGGCGGTGGCAGTGTGAGTCATACGTCACGCGCCTGCGCCGCCCACTTTATGAATGAAGCAAGCGGCGTGGGCGCATGACATATGACTCACGCTGCCAGCGCCTGTCCTCCCGGCCTGCCTCCTCCCTCCTCTCTGCTACCTACCGAGCGGCGAGCGCTTGTAGTTGTAAGTAATACACAGCGCTCATTATGCGATTATGTACATAACAATTAACTATTAGAGATACAATTATACAGTGAGCGGGGCCCGTGTAGTAGAATACAGTCACTGCACGGGCCCCGCTGTCATTATAAAACCAGATGCCGGCCCCCAGCACTGTATTGAGGGTCATTCAATACAGGGACACTTATGGAGGGGATCTGTGGATGACACATAGCATAAGATGCTATATATGTGTCATCCACAGATCCCCCCCCCCCATAACTGTCATACACAGATCCTCATAACAGTGCCATCCAGAGAGCCCAATAAGAGCCACCCACAGATTCCCCATAACTGTCACCCACAGATTCCCCATAACTGTCACCCACAGATTCCCCATAACTGTCACCCACAGATTCCCCATAACTGTCACCCACAGATTCCCCATAACTGTCACCCACAGATTCCCCATAACTGTCACCCACAGATTCCCCATAACAGTGCCATCCACAGATCCCCCATAACAGTGCCATTCACAGACCACAATTAGTTAAAAACCCACCAAAAGCACACCTTTTGGTTCAAAATATTTTTTATTTATTTTCCTCCTCAAAAACCTAGGTGCGTCTTATGGGCCGGTGCATCTTATACGGCTACCTCTCTAGCAGCAGGTAGGGCGGCTACCTGCTGCTAGCAGCCGCATCCTCCATTAATAATGACGCCCCCTCCTCATGTTGATTGACAGGGCCAGCGAACGCGCTCGTCCTCTGGCTGGCCCTGTCTGCGTTTTAAATCTCGCGCCGGTCTTCAGTTGGTGCAGGCGCCCTCAGGGGAGGACGCTCGCTCGGTCGCTCCACCCTCAGTGCGCCTGCGCCGATGAAGTCACATGTACACCCGGCGCAGGCGCACTGAGGATGGAGCGGCCGAGCGAGCGTCCTCCTCTGAGTGCGCCTGCGCCAACTGAAGACCGGCGCGAGATTTAAAACACAGACAGGGCCAGTCAGAGGACGAGCGCGTCCGCTGGCCCCGTCAATCAACATGAGGAGGGGGCGTCATTATGAATGGAGGATGCGGCTGCTAGCAGCAGGTAGCCGCCCTACCTGCTGCTAGAGAGGTAATTTGCATAATATAAAAGTCAGTTTTTTTATAGAACTACTGAACCAAACAGTGTAAGCTATATATATTGAGAAATCGCAGCATAAGGATTGTAGGGAGACCAAAAAATAAATAAATATGAGTTTAGTGGAGTGACAGAAGCCCTTTAAATCACCCTTCAACAAAATATTAATAAAAAAAAATAACCAATACAATACACATCATGGGTATTGCCGTGTGCGAAAACACCCGTACTATTAAAATATAACAATATTAATCCCATATGGTGAATGTCGTAACGGGAAAAAAGTTAAAACGGCCAATTCATCATTTTTTTTTTGTCACTTCAACAACCCAAACGGTTTTATAAAAAAAGTGACACTTTTCAAAATGGAATCACAAAAAATACAGAGCGCCTCACTAAAAAGCCCTCACACAGCTCTGTACGCATAACTACAAAAACGTTATAGGGGGTCAGAATACTGTGATTAAAAAAACATTTTTTCAAGGTTTTTATTTTTTTAAGTAATAAATGTATTATAATTGTGGTATCTTTGGAATCATACTGATCTGGAGAATGAAGGCAATAGGTCAGTTTTACTGCATAGTGAACAGAAAAAAAAAAAAAAAAAAAATGGCAGAATTGCATTTTTTTTTCCAATTCAACCCCATTTTGAATTTTGTCCTGCTTCCCACTACCCTGGAAATGGTGCCATTAGAAATTACAACTTGTCCTGCAAAAAAACAAGCCCTCATACAGCTATGTGAATGGAAAAAAAGGTCATCAATATTAAAATCCCAGAAAATCCCTTTAACCCCTTTAGGACACAGCCATATTTCACCTTAAGGACTAGGCAATTTTTTGCAAATCTGACCAGTGTCACTTAATGTGGTGATAACTTTAAAACGCTTTGACTTATCCAGGCCATTCTGTGACACTTTTTTTTTCACATATTGTACTTCATGACACTGGTAAAATGGAGTAAAAAAAATAATTTTTATTTATAAAAAAAAATACCAAATTTGCCAAAAATTTGGAAAAATTAGCAAATTTTCAAGTTTCAATTTCTCTACTTCTATAATACATAGTAATATCTACAAAAATAGTTATTACTTTACATTCACCATATGTCTACTTCATGTTTGGATCATTTTGGAAATTACATTTTATTTTTTGGGGATGTTACAAGGCTTAGAAGTTTAGAAGCAAATCTTGAAATTTTTCTGATATTTTCAAAAAACAACTTTTCAAGGACCAGTTTAGATATGAAGTCACTTTTTGAGGCTCAAGGTATTCAAAACTGATTTTTACAAAATGTGTTAACCCTTTAGGTGTTCCACAAGAATTAATGGAAAAAAGAGATATAATTTCAAAATTTCACTTTTTGGGCAGATTTTCCATTTTAATAATTTGTTTTCCAGTTACAGCGCAAGGGTTAACAGCCAAACCAAATTCAATATTTATGGCTCTGATTCTGTAGTTTACAGAAACACCCCATATGTGGTCATAAACCGCTGTACGGGCACACGGCAGGGCGCAGAAGAAAAGGAATGCCATACAGTTTTTGGAAGGCAGATTTTGCTGGACTGGTTTTTTGACACAATGTCCTATTTGAAGCCCCCCTGATACACCCCTAGAGTAGAAACTCCCAAAGAGTGACCCCATTTTAGAAACTACAGGATAGGGTGGCAGTTTTGTTGGTACAATTTTAGGGTACATATGATTTTTGGTTGCTCTATATTACACTTTTTATGAGGCAAGGTAACATGAAATAGCTGTTTTGGCACAGTTTTTATTTTTTGTTATTTACAACATTCATCTGACAGGTTAGATCATGTGGTAATTTTTATAGACCAGGTTGTCACGGACGCGGTGATACCCAATATGTATATATATTTTTAACTTTTTTAATGTAAGTTTTAAACAATGATTTAATTTTTGAAACAAAAAAAAATATCATGTTTTAGTGTTTCCATAGTCTGAGAGCCATAGTTTTTTCAGTTTTTGGGTAGGGTATGATTTTTGTGGGGTGAGATGACGGTTTGATTGGCACTATTTTGGGGTACGTATGACTTTTTGATCGCTTGCTATTACACTTTCTGTGGTGTAAGGTGACAAAAAGTTGTTTATTTAGCACAGTTTTTATTTTTTACGGTGTTAATCTGAGGGGTTAGGTCATGGGATATTTTTATAGAGGTGGTCGATACAGACGCGGTGATACCTAATATGTATACATTTTTTTTTATTTATGCAAGTTTTACACAATAACTGCTTTTTTAAAACAAAAAAAAAAATGATGTTTTAGTGTCTCCATTTTCTGAGCCATAGTATTTTTATTTTTTGGGCGATTGTCTCAGGTAGAGGCTCCTTTTTTGGTGGGCATACGCCTTTTTGATCTCTTGCTGTTGTACTTTTTGTGATGTAAAGTGACAAAAAAATGGTTTATTTAGCACAGTTTTTATTTTTTACGGTGTTCATCTGAGGGGTTAGGTCATGTGATATGTTTATAGAGCCAGTTGATACGGATGCGGCGATATCTAATATGTCTCTTTTCCCCCCTATTTTTTACCAATTTTTTTTTTTTTACTTTATTTGGGGAAAATTACGTTTTTGGGTCCACAACCTATCCGCAAAAAAACAAAACGGAACGGACACGGGAACAAAACAACGTTCATGTGCACGTAGCCATATACAGTAAAATATGCCGATGAGCAGCATTCTTCACACAGAGGCCTCCATGTTGCTGGATGCATCTGAATGAGATAGTACAGTTGCCTCTGTCGGTATAATAGGAGTCTATGTACATACGGTATACGTACACTGCAGACACAGAGTGGAAGGGGCCTAATGGAAACCTTCACACGGGTGTAAAAACATCTATGGCCTCTTTAAGACGAGCGATATGGAGTCTGCTCAGTGAAAACTGGAAGCTGAATCAGTTTTGTCTGCACATGGACCAGTCCTGCATAAAGCCTCATTCACACGTGAGTGTTTCACGGATGTGTGCTGTACCTGTTCTCCACAGACAGCACACGTCCCCATTCATTTTAATGCGTGTATTCACACATCAGTGTTTTAGCACGGTCCGTGGGTCAGTGTTTTTAGCACAGATGTAGAGTTGTTGCGATACCAAATTTTTGATTCGGTTTCGATACCATGAAAAAGTATACTCGATACCATTCGGAAAAAAAAATAAACCAAAAAAGCCACGTGCATTCCGCATTTTTAAAAATGGCGAATCGCGCAGTTTTTATTTATTTTTTTCTGTTCCGGCGTTCACCACCTAGATTTTTTTTAATATTTTAATAGTTTGGACTTTTCTGACATGGCGATATGTAATATTTATATATTTTATATATGTGAAATTGGGAAAAGGGGGTGATTTATACTTCATATTTTGGTGTTTTTTTTTTTTTTTTTTTTTACACTTTTTATTTAATAACTATTTCCCCCCTTAGGCTACTTTCACACTAGCGTTCGGGTGTCCGCTTGTGAGCTCCGTTTGAAGGGGCTCACAAGCGGCCCTGAACGCATCCGTCCAGCCCTAATGCATTCTGAGTGGATGCGGATCCGCTCAGAATGCATCAGTCTGGCAGCGTTCAGCCTCCGCTCAGCAGGCGGACACCTGAACGCTGCTTGCAGCAAGCGGATCCGTCCAGACTTACAATGGAAGTCAATAGGGACGGATCCGTTTGACGATGACACAATATGGCTCAATCTTCAAACGGATCCGTCCCCCATTGACTTTCAATGTAAAAGTCTGGACGGATCCGTTCAGGCTACTTTCACAGTTAGAATTTTTTTTACAATATAATGCAGACGGATCCGTTCTGAACGGATCCACCGTCTGCATTATATGAGCGGATCCGTCTCAGACGGATCCGCTCTGAACACAAGTGTGAAAGTAGCCTTAGGGGCTAGAACCTGGGATCTTTCATCCCTTGTCCTATTCAGCTCTATCAGGGTGAATAGGACTTCACACTGTCCCTGCTTCTCTGTGCCTTGTGCACACAGCATCAGGGATGTTACCATGGCAACCAGGGCTTCTGTAGCGTCCTGGCTGCCATGGTAACTGATCGGAGCCCCAGGCTTACACAGCTGGGGCTCCGATCAGAAGCTGCCACTGCACCACCAATGAGGGGGAGGGGAGAGGTCCCTGTGGCCACTGCCACCAATGATTTTAATACTGGGGGGGTTGAGAGGGGCTGGCGCACTGTGCCACCAATGATTTTAATGGGATGGGGGGTTAAGGGGGGGGCACACTGCACCACCAATGATAAATTACCCCTTTATACAGGAGGCTGGTACTGGCAGATCAGCAGTTAACCCCTCAGGTGCGGCACCTAAGGGGTTAACTGCCTCTGATCGCAGCTCCCTGTCAGGGGCAGGGTGCTGGCAATGCGATTCTGCTGCCGGCACCCGCCTCCTGTATTGTGTTAAAGACTGACTTTCACTATCAGGCCACACAGAGCGGCGCCCAGCGATGTCTCAGCACTCACCATTAGTCCTGGGCGCCGCTCCGTTCGCCTGCAGTGCTCCATTACTGTCTCCTCTCCTGCTCCACATGCTGCTGATTACTATCGGAGCGATGGGAGGAGACATCAGCTTCACTAGTGGGCGTTCCTTCTCCCTGCGCTGCGATTGGACAGCGCTACAGCCAGGAAGAAGGAACGCCCACTAGTGAAGCTGATGTCTCCTCCCATCGCTCCGATAGTAATCAGCAGCATGTGGAGCAGGAGAGGAGACAGTAATGGGGCACTGCGGGCGAACGGAGCGGCGCCCAGGACTAATGGTGAGTGCTGAGACATCGCTGGGCGCCGCTCTGTGTGGGAAATGGGAATAGTCCTATCATTGGTGGCTCAGTGCGCCCGCCCCTCCTCCGCATTGGTGGCGCAGTGCGCCCACCCCTCCACCCCCCCCCCCTCTCCTCATTGGTGGCAGCAGCACTGGGGGAGGGAGGACAGCTTCCTTCTCCCTGTGCTGCTGAGAGAACATGAGCGCGCCAATAGCAGTGCGCTCATGTTCAGAGATACAAGACTGCGCAGAAGCGCAGCCCAGTATCGAAAAAACAGAAATCCCGGTATCGGATCGATACCGGGACAAAAGTATCGATTGGGTATCGAAGTTTCGATACCCGCAACAACCCTACACAGATGCATGCTCTATTTTTCCATCACATCCATTATAGTCTATAGGTCTGTGAAAACCACGGATGCCATCCGTGTTTCACGGATCATTAAGAAGAGATGCTTTGAAAATTATTTTTCAGCTGTTCAGTGTCAGTGAAACACGGATGCAATACGGACCTGACACGGATCCTTCAAGGATGTATCACTGACCACCTGCTCACGGATTTGAGCACGGACACGCACGTGTGAATGAGGCTTACAGATGACGATAGAAGATGCTCCTGATGGTCAGTGGAATACAATGTTCATGTGCATTGAAATGAATGCGTCAGGGTAAGTCCACATCTGCTGCAGGCATTCAGGATTCCATTCATTATAATGGGGTCCATTGGGTTTCTGGCATGAATGCTGGCATTCTGCTGGACAAAAAAATGGCCCCATTCATGTGAGATTGCAGTAAAACTGCATGGAAATGTGGCTAGATCTCTGCTGGACATCATTATACTTAAAGGGAACCTGTCATCAACTGTATGCTGACCTCACTGAGGGCAGCATAAATTAGTGACAAATGCTGATGTCAGCGGTGTCACTGATGAGCTAAAAGTATATGGTTGCCGAGAACCAGCATCATAATCATTGCAGCCCAGGCCTGGAAAAGAGTCAAATCTGAGAAGAGTCATGTTTATTCATAATCTCCTGCTCTCTCACCAGGGTGGATTTGATTTAAATCAAGATTTAAAAACCACGATTCAAATCACTAGTCAGTAAGGCTTAATTTAAAGAGGACCTTTCATTACAATAAAAAATCTAAACTAAGTATACAGACATGGAGATCGGCGCCCAGGGATCTCCCTGCACTTACTATTATCCCTGGGCTCCGCTTCGTTCTCCCGGTATAGGCTCCGGTATCTTCAGATTTTCGGCTCAACTGGGAGGAGCCTGCCGGCGTCTCCTTCTCCCAGGCTGTAGCGCTGGCCAATCGCAGCACTCAGCTCATAGCCTGAGAGAGAGAAGGAGACGCCGGCAGGCTCCTCCCAGTTGAGCTGAAGATACTGGAGCCTGCCGGCGTCTCCTTCTCTCTCTCAGGCTATGAGCTGAGTGCTGCGATTGGCCAGCGCTACAGCCTGGGAGAAGGAGACGCCGGCAGGCTCCTCCCAGTTGAGCCGAAAATCTGAAGATACCGGAGCCTATACCGGGAGAACGAAGCGGAGCCCAGGGATAATCGTAAGTGCAGGGAGAACCCTGGGCACCGCTCTCCATGTCTATATGCTTAGTTTAGATTTTTTATTGTAATGAAAGATCCTCTTTAAATCATAGTTTTCTACATAAAGACTAATTCTTGCTGGCATAACTTATAATATGCAAGTAGATGAAGATTTTTTGAACAACAACTTTTCATATTATTTTGATTACGTTGATTCTGCATTCATAGGTTTGTAGAAGTTGGGATTAAGGTCTTTTTCTCAACTCTGGTCAACATTATAACAAGAGGCATGTGATCTCTGCCGAGTCAAATTCAGCTTTGAGAACTGCAAAAGTAAACCAAGCATCTGTGATAATATCTTGTAGGCAGAGAAACTGCCCAATAATCTTACAAAAACCTCTGGAAGAGCATGACATTGTGAATAGATTAATGGAATTTATTTACCAAAAAAATTACACATATAGAAACCTAGAATGTGTCGGCAGATAAGAACCATTTGGCCCATCTAGTCTGCCCAATATATCTGAATCCTATGAATAGCCCCTGGCCCTATCTTATATGAAGGATAGCCTTATGCCTATCCCATGCATGCTTAAACTCCTTCACTGTATTTGCAGCTACCACTTCTGCAGGAAGGCTATTCCATGCATCCACTACTCTCTCAGTAAAGTAATACTTCCTGATATTACTTTTAAACCTTTGCCCCTCTAATTTAAAACTATGTCCTCTTGTAGCAGTTTTTCTTCTTTTAAATATTCTCTCCTCTTTTACCTTGTTGATTCCCTTTATGTATTTAACAGTTTCTATCATATCCCCTCTGTCTCGTCTTTCTTCCAAGCTATACATGTTCAGGTACTTTAATCTTTCCCGGTAAGTTTTATCCTGCAATCCATGTACTAGTTTAGTAGCTCTTCTCTGAACTCTCTCCAAAGTATCAATATCCTTCTGGAGATATGGCAGCGCTCCAGATGGCGACTAAAATGGTCGCCAATGCGCCTTAAAATTTGCAGATGGCGACAAGACTCTTTAGCCTTGTCGCCATTTGCGACCGGGCTGCCGCGCTGTAGCTGGATATTGCGGCATGGCATGGGCATAGGTGACGCGCTGTCATCTCAGACTCCTAGAGAAACAGACAGGAATGGAGCTGAGGTGAGTCTCCACAGCGCTATAACAGGAAGAGGCAGAGCCCACGTGTCACGACAATTTAGCGGTGGCCTCGCTTTTTGGCAGTGTCGGGAGCAGCTTTCAGACGGGGTGTGTGAGGTGGACGATCTTAGCGGGAAACTCTGTTGTTCTGGCGGCTGCTGTGTGAGCGGCGCTGGTGTTCGGGAAGCAGGGCAGAGTCAAGATGAGCGCAGCCGGCGGGGAGGAGCTAAGAAGATGGAGTGGATGGTGCAGAATAAAAACAGGATCAGTGGTGCCTCCTGTGCCCGGCGGGTGAGGGGGCGCTGCCTGCTGCGGGCTCACTGAGGACGACTTACCCGCGGCCAGCGGGAGTCACCTGAGGACAGAGCAGGCTGACTGCAGGAGCTCTGCTCTGGGCCCTCAGGTCCTTCTTCTCGGGTGGTATCAGAAGTGCCCCCTGATGCAGCAGAATACAGGCTGCTGTGTATGGAGGGCTGTTTCTGAGGCATCAGGGTGACCAGCCTCACATAGGGCACTTTCACACTAGCGTTTCTCTTTTCCGGCATAGAGTTCCGTCCTAGGGGCTCTATACCAGAAAAGAACTGATCAGTTTTATCCTACTGCATTCTGAATGGAGAGAAATCCGTTTAGGATGCATCAGGATGTCTTCAGTTCAGTCTTTTTGACTGATCAGGCAAAAGATAAAACAGCAGCATGCTACGGTTTTATCGCCGGCCCAAAAAACTGAAGACATGCCTGAATGCCGGATCCAGCATTTTTTCCCATAAGAATGTATTAGTGTCGGATCCGGCATTAAAAATACCGCAATGCCGGAGCAGACCTGTAAAAAAAGATACAAGACGGATCCGTCTGTCCGCATGACAAGCGGAGAGACGGATCCGTCCATGCAATGCATTTGTGAGACTGATCCGTATCCGGATGCGTCTCACAAATGCTTTCAGTCAGCGGCAGATTGGCGGATCCGGCGGGCAGTTCCGACGACGGAACTGCCCGCCGGATCACACTGCCGCAAGTGTGAAAGTAGCCTAATACTCTAATTATTTCCTTTCTGATCAGGTTCTGACAGTAGGGATCTGTTCACACTGGCGTGTTCATCGGTTTGTCAGGATCTCCAGTATCTGTTATACCGTAATTATATGTATTTTAAATTTGGCGACTACATTTTTCAGGTTAGGAGCCAATGGCTCCTTGATATTTTTTTAGTCTGGAGCCCTGTATGGTCTCCAGTACTGAGCACAATACTCCAAATGAGGTCTCACTAGTGCTCTGTAGAGCGGCATGAGCACCTTCCTCTTTCTACTGGTAATTCCTCTCCCTATACGCCCAAGCATTCTGCTAGCATTTCCTGCTGCTCTATGACATTGTCTGCCTACCTTTAAGTCTTCTGAAATAATGACCCCTAAATCCCTTTCCTCAGATACTGAGGTTAGGACTGTATCACTGATTTTATATTCTGCTCTTGGGTTTTTACGCCCCAAGTGCATTATCTTGCACTTATCAACATTACATTTTAGTTGCCAGATTTTTGACCATTCCTCTAGTTTTCCTAAATCTATATATTTTCCTCAAAAAGCATTTTATATAAGAAAAAAATCTGTTTAAAAAAAAAAAAATCTTTGATTTGTATCCACCCTGACTTTCACCCATCTGCTGATGATTGGCAGTTCTCTCCTAGACAGAAACGGAGAAAACTAGGTAGAAGACTGTCAGCCATCAGCAGGTGGGCAGGAGAGCAGAAATTCATGAATAACCATGACTCTTCTCAGGTGGATGTGACTCTTTTCCAGGCCCAGTCTGCAATGATTGTGATGTTGGTTCTCGGCAACCACTTACTTTTAACTTATAAATGACAGACCGCTGAAATCAACTCACCTGTCTCTACATTATTCTGTCATTAGTATGGGCAGCATAAAGTTGATGACAGGTTCCCTTTAATGGGGCCGGCAGCATTGTGTTTGCATCAGGCAAGGCCGGATCGGGAGAATTCTGGTAGGGCGTTCTCTGCCGAGACAACCTGCCAGAATCTGCCACAGAAGTGAAAGCAGCCTTAGGGCTCACGCACATGACTGGCTGTACAGATACTGGCCATGTGCAGTCCGCATTTTGCAGAACAGAATGGTCGGCCCATAACAGAACTGTCCATGAAACAGACAAGAATAGGACATGTTCTATATTTTTGTGGGGCAGTGGAACGGAGCAACGCATCTTTTGAGGTCCCATTGAAGTGAATGGGTCCATAACCAATCCGCAAAATATGTGAAGCCCTTACACTGCTGTTTTCCCACATGAAAATCAGCGCGTAAACTGCAATGTGTGCAGGAAGCCCTAGGTTATGTGTACACATTGTGTATTTGTACATTTTAAAAAATGCACATAAATACACACAAGCCTGAGGAGATCCAACAACCTGTTCCAGCATAAATTACGGCTGTCAGACAGGCAAAAAACGTCACATGCAGCAGTATTTGTCTGGCTGAAATCCGGCAGTTAGAAAGTGGCCAGATATCTGCCAGATCCCATTATAGTCAATGGGGATCTGGCGGTTCCCAGCATTATCTGGCTATCCACTGGTGTCAACGTAGCCTTAACAACCCCATTAAATTCTAGGGGGAAGACCAACCACTCTGAATAAGGCCTCTTTCACACAGGCATTCCGGATTTGCTCGGGATTAGGGCTGCAGCTAACGATTATTTGAATAATCGATTAGTTGTCGGAAATTTCATCGATTAATCGGGAAAAAACACCCCCAAAAAAGGGGTTTATACGATTTTACTTGAAAAATTATGTTCAAGGGCCATATTAAAACAAATTTAGGAGTTACATCATTATTAAAATTTAGCATTACAATGTAAAAAAGACAAGTTATGGAGGATCTGTACATGACACACTTGGGGGGCATCTGTGGATGGCACCGTTAGGGGGGGGGGGGGGCAGGGCTCCAGATGGCGACCAAAATGGTCGCCAATGCGACTTGGAATTTACAAATGGCGACAAGACTTTTTAGTCTTGTCGCCATTTGCGACTAGACCCTCCGCGGTAGCTCTGCAGTAGAACAGCGACGGGCACAGGAGCTGATAGTTCTCTGCCCCGCCGCCGATGTTCTTCTCAGTCTCAGTCAGTGAGTCACAGCACACAATAGCAGAGCCGCTGGCAGCAGGGAGGGGCTCAGGAGGAGTGTAATCTGATCCTAGAGTGGAAGCTGCTTCTGCCAGCCCCTCCCCTCCCCTCCCACCAACCAATCAGAGCTGAGGCAAGGCGAGCACTAGCAGCTCTGAGTCACTGACAAGTACAGGGAGAAAGAATCGAATGAGTCACAGGTGAAAAGAACTAAAGATCCGACTTAGTTAGTGACTCATTCGATTCTTTCTTGGACTCCCTGTACAGTGTGCCCCCCCCCCCCCCCCCAACACCCCAGTATAAGAAACATTGGTGGCACAGTGTGCCCCCCCCCCCCAATATAAGAAACATTGGTGGCACAGTGTGCCCCCCCCAACACCCCAGTATAAGAAACATTGGTGGCACAGTGTGCCCCCCCCCAACACCCCAGTATAAGAAACATTGGTGGCACAGTGTGCCCCCCCCCCAACACCCCAGTATAAGAAACATTGGTGGCACAGTGTGCCCCCCCCCCCCCAACACCCCAGTATAACAAACATTGGTGGCACAGTGTGCCCCCCCAAAACCCCAGTATAAGAAACATTGGTGGCACAGTGTGCCCCCCCCCACAGTATAAGAAACATTGGTGGCGCAGTGGGAAGTGCCAATGAGGGTTAAAAAATAATTTAAAAAAATTAACTCACCTCCTCCAGTTGATCGTGTAGCTGCCGATCTCCTGTTCTTTCTTCAGGACCTGTGGTGATGTCACTGAGCTCATCACATGGTCCATTACCATGGTGATGAATCATGTGATGTATCATGTGATGAGCACAGTGATGTCACCACAGGTCCTTTGACAGGTCCTGAAGAAAGAACAGGAGACGATCAATTGGAGGAGGTGAGTTAATATATATATTTTTTTAACCCTCATTGGCACTGCCCACTGCGCCACCAATGTTCATTATATTGAGGGGGGGGGCGCACTGCGCCACCAATGTTTATTATATTGAGGGGTAGGGTTGTTGCGGGTATCGAAATTTCGATACCCAATCGATACTTTTGTCCCGGTATCGATACGATACCGGGATTTCCGTTTTTTCGATACTGGGCTGCGCTTCTGCGCAGTCTAGTATCTCTGAACATGAGCGCGCTGCTATCGGCGCGCTCATGTTCTCTCTCAGCAGCACGGGGAGAAGGAAGCTGTCCTCCCTCCCCCCTGTTCTGCTGCCGCTGCCACCAATGAGCAGAGAGGGGCGGAGGAGGGGCGGCAATGAGAAGAGAGGGGCGGAGGAGGGGCGGCAATGAGAAGAGAGGGGCGGAGGAGGGGCAGGCGCACTGCGCCACCAATGATAGGATTATTTCCACACAGAGCGGCGCCCAGCGATGTCCCAGCACTCACCATTAGTCCTGGGCGCCGCTCCGTTCGCCTGCAGTGCCCCATTACTGTCTCCTCTCCTGCTCCACATGCTGCTGATTACTATCGGAGCGATGGGAGGAGACATCAGCTTCACTAGTGGGCGTTCCTTCTCCCTGTGCTGCGATTGGACAGCGCTACAGCCAGGAAGAAGGAACGCCCACTAGTGAATCTGATGTCTCCTCCCATCGCTCCGATAGTAATCAGCAGCATGTGGAGCAGGAGAGGAGACAGTAATGGGGCACTGCGGGCAAACGGAGCGGCGCCCAGGACTAATGGTGAGCGCCGAGACATCGCTGGGCGCCGCTCTGTGTGGCCTGATAGTGAAAGTCTGGACTCATATACAGTAGTCAGTCTTTAATACATACAGGAGGCGGGTGCCGGCAGCAGAATCGCATTGCCGGCACCCTGCCCCTGACAGGGAGCTGCGATCAGCGGCAGTTAACTGCCGCTGATCTGCCAGTACCCGCCTCCTGTATAATGGGGTAATTATCATTGGTGGTGCAGTGTGCCCCCCCCTCAAGCCCCCCCATCCCATTAAAATCCATTGGTGGCACAGTGCGCCGGCCCCTCTCAACCCCCCAGTATTAAAATCATTGGTGGCAGTGGCCACAGGGACCTCTCCCCTCCCCCTCATTGGTGGTGCAGTGGCAGCTTCTGATCGGAGCCCCAGCTGTGTAAGCCTGGGGCTCCGATCGGTTACCATGGCAGCCAGGACGCTACAGAAGCCCTGGTTGCCATGGTAACATCGGTAACATCCCTGATGCTGTGTGCACAAAGCACAGAGCAGCAGGGACAGTGTGGAGTCCTATTCACCCTGATAGAGATCTATCAGGCTGAATAGGAAAAGGGATGAAAGATCCCAGGTTCTAGCCCCTAAGGGGGGAAATAGTTATTAAATAAAAAGTGTAAAAAAAAAAAAACTAAAAAAAAAAAAACACTAAAATATGAAGTATAAATCACCCCCTTTTCCCAATTTCACATATAAAATATATAAATAATAAACATATTACATTGCCACGTCAGAAAAGTCCAAACTATTAAAATATATTAAAAAAATCTAGGTGGTGAATGCCGGAACAGAAAAAAATAAAATAAAAACTGCGCGATTCGCCATTTTTAAAAATGAGGAATGCACGTGGCTTTTTTTGTTTATTTTTTTCGCGTGGTATCGAATGGTATCGAGTATCGCAATACTTTTTCATGGTATCAAAACCGAATCAAAAATTTGGTATCGCAACAACTCTATTGAGGGGGGCACACTGCACCACCAATGTTTATTATACTGGGGTGTTGGGGGGGGGGGTGCACACTGCGCCACCAATGTTTATTATATTGAGGGGGGGCACACTGCGCCCCCCAATGTTTATTATACTGGGGTGTTGGGGGGGTGCGCACTGCGCCACCAATGTTTATTATATTGAGGGGGGCACACTGCGCCACCAATGTTTATTATACTGGGGTGTTGGGGGGGGGGTGCGCACTGCGCCACCAATGTTTCTTATATTGGGGGGGGCGCACTGCGCCACCAATGTTTATCAAACTGGGGTGTTGGGGGGGCGCACTACGCCACCAATGTTTATTATATTGACCTTCTACTATGCATTCTGTATTAAAGAATGCTATTATTTTCCCTTAGAACCATGTTATAAGGGAAAATAATACAGTGAATAGACTTTCATCCTAGCAACCATGCGTGAAAATCGCACCGCATCCGCACTTGCTTGTGATTTTCACGCAGCCCCATTACCTTCTATGGGGCCTGCGTTGCGTGAAAAACGCACAACATAGAGCATGCTGCGATTTTCACGAAACGCACAAGTGATGTGTGAAAATCACCGCTCATGTGCACAGCCCCATAGAAGTGAATGGATCCGGATTTAGTGCGGGTGCATTCCGGTATTTTGAATGCCAGCACTAATACATTCCTATGGGAAAAAATGCTAGATCCGGCATTCAGACAAATCTTCAGGTTTTTTTCGCCGGAGATATAACCGTAGCATGCTGCAGTTTTCTCTTTTACCTGATCAGTCAAAATGACTGAACTGAAGACATCCTGATGCAAACTGAACGGATTACTCTCCATTCAGAATGCATGGGGATATGCCTGATCAGTTCTTTTCCGATATTGAGCCCCTAGGACGGAACTCTATGCCGGAAAAGAAAAACACTAGTGTGAAAGTACCCTAAAATATTAAGTTTAAATCCCCCCTTTCCCAATTTTTTTTGCGCGGTATTGAGTATCGCAATACTTTATGGTGACGAAAGCGAATCAAAATTTTGGTATCAAAACAACCCTATGCCGATCTGATCGGATACCAAAATTTTGATTCGGTTTCGATTTGGCGACTAAAAATTTGATTTGGCTCCTAAATTTTTCAGTTCAGGAGCCAATGGCTACCAGGTATTTTTTTTTGTCTGGAGCACTGGGGGGGAATCTGTGGATGGCACCGTTAGGGGGAGGGGGGGGGGGGGATCTGTGGATGGCACTATATAGCATCGTATGCCATGTGTGCCATCCACAGATCCCCCTCCCCATAACGGTGCCATCCACAGATCCCTCTCCCCATAACGGTGCCATCCACAGATCCCCCTCCCCATAACAGTGCCATCCACAGATCCCCCTCCCCATAACAGTGCCATCCACAGATCCCCTCCATAAGAATATTATCGATAACTTTGATTAATCGTTGCAACCCTACTTGGGATGCGTCATGTGTGCATTGCAGGAAAACAGCGCGAGTAGGCACGCAATTGCTGTCAGTTTTGGCTGAGATTGCGTTCCGATAATCAGTTTTTTCCGCGCGAGTGCAAATCATTTTGCACACGCGTGAAGAAAAAATAAATACCGAATGTGGTACCCAGACTTCTTCACTGAAGTTTGGGTTTGGTGTTCTATTCATTTCATTATGTTCCCTTATAACATGGTTATAAGGGAAAATAATAGCATTCTTAATACAGAATGCTTACTAAAATGTGCCTTGAGGGGTTAAAAAAGAAAAAAAAAAAGTTAACTCACCTCATCCTCTTGTTCGCGCAGCCAGCATAGTCTTCTTTCAGGACCTGCAAAAGGACCTTTGATGATGTAATCGCGCTCACCACGTTATCAAAAGGTCCTTTGGCAGGCCCTGAAAGAAGAAGAAAGAAGATGATGCCGGCTGCGCGAACAGGATGAGGCGAGTTAATTATATATATATTTTTTTAACTCTTAAGGACAAAGGGCATACAGGTACGCCCTGAAGTCCTGGTACCTGTGTATTTCCAATCACCGCCGCGCGGTGATCGGAACAAGGTGCCTGTCAAAACATTGAGCAGGCACCTTAGTACAATGCCCAGGGGGGGTTCTGTGACCCCTCCCCCCCTGTCGGCAATCAGAAAATCGCAGGTCAATTCAGACCTGGGGTTTGCTGTGTTTCCGGGTTATTCGGGTCTCTGGTGACCCGATAACCCGGAATAGGACAGTGATCGGTGGTGTGATAATACACCACCAATCACCATCCTGCGATTCTGATTGGCCGGCTGGGCAGGTGGCCGGGTAAAGCGGCAATTTTGAATTGCTGGAGCTCATCTACCTGCTCCGCTGCACTGTAAGTTTTTATGTGCCATCAGGCACAAATCAGTGTATTTGGGAGAGGTAGGGATAGTAAGGAAAAAAAAATATAAAAGTTTTTTTATTGCGGTCTAGCACCCGGGATCAGGTGTCTGGGGTCCACAGCACACAGCTGTGTGACATTAGACCCCCCCAGGGGTGCTGCAGCTTGCCCCTCCACAACATACATTTTTTTGGGGGGCGCAAGCATTTTTTTGCATGCACCGACTGTGGCCTGCACTCTTAGCGTCCGGACAATGTTAGCGCACCGCCCACCCCACCACTGATCAGCTCCGTACAGCCGATCAGTGCGTGCTATTTATTTATTTTTTACACTTTTTGGGATTTTCAAATATACAGTACAGACCAAAAGTTTGGACACACCTTCTCATTAAAAGAGTTTTCTTTATTTTCATGACTATGAAAATTGTAGATTCACACTGAAGGAATCAAAACTATGAATTAACACATGTGGAATTGTATACATAACAAAAAAGTGTGAAAAAACTGAAAATATGTCATATTCTAGGTTCTTCAAAGTAGCCACCTTTTGCTTTGATTACTGCTTTGCACACTCTTGGCATTCTCTTGATGAGCTTTAAGAGGTAGTCACCTGAAATGGTGTTTACTTCAGAGGTGTGCCCTGTCAGGTTTAATAAGTGGGATTTCTTGCCTTATAAATGGGTTTGGGACCATCAGTTGCGTTGTGGAGAAGTCAGGTGGATACACAGCTGATATTCCTACTGAATAGACTGTTAGAATTTGTAATATGGCATGAAAAAAGCAGTTAAGTAAGGAAAAACGAGTGGCCATCATTACTTTAAGAAATGAAGGTCAGTCAGTCCGAAAAATTGGGAAAATTTTGAAAGTGTCCCCAAGTGCAGTCACAAAAACCATCAAGCGCTACAAAGAAACTGGCTCACATGCGGACCGCCCCAGGAAAGGAAGACCAAGAGTCACCTCTGCTGTGGAGGATAAGTTCATCCGAGTCACCAGTCTCAGAAATCGCAGGTTAACAGCAGCTCAGATTAGAGACCAGGTCAATGCCACACAGAGTTCTAGCAGCAGACACATCTCTAGAACAACTGTAAAGAGGAGACTGTGTGAATCAGGCCTTCATGGTAGAATATCTGCTAGGAAACCACTGCTAAGGACAGGCAACAAGCAGAAGAGACTTGTTTGGGCTAAAGAACACAAGGGAATGGACATTAGACACAGTGGAAATCTGTGCTTTGGTCTGACGAGTCCAAATTTGACATCTTTGGTTCCAACCACCGTGTCTTTGTGCGACGCAGAAAAGGTGAACGGATGGACTCTACATGCCTGGTTCCCACCGTGAAGCATGGGAGGAGGAGGATTGATGGTCTGGGGGTGCTTTGCTAGTGACACTGTTGGGGATTTATTCAAAATGGAAGGCATACTGAACCAGCATGGCTACCACAGCATCTTGCAGCGGCATGCTATTCCATCCGGTTTGCGTTTAGTTGGACCATCATTTATTTTTCAACAGGACAATTACCCCAAACACCTCCAGGCTGTGTAAGGGCTATTTGACCATGAAGGAGAGTGATGGGGTGCTGCACCAGATGACCTGGCCTCCACAGTCACCGGACCTGAACCCAATCGAGATGGTTGGGGGTGAGCTGGACTGCAGAGTGAAGGCAAAAGGGCCAACAAGTGCTAAGCATCTCTGGGAACTCCTTCAAGACTGTTGGAAGACCATTTCTGGTGACTACCTCTTGAAGCTCATCAAGAGAATGCCAAGAGTGTGCAAAGCAGTAATCAAAGCAAAAAGGTGGCTACTTTGAAGAACCTAGAATATGACATTTTCAGTTGTTTCACACTTGTTATGTATATAATTCCACATGTGTTAATTCATAGTTTTGATGCCTTCAGTGTGAATCTACAATTTCCATAGTCATGAAAATAAAGAAAACTCTTTGAATGAGAAGGTGTGTCCAAACTTTTGGTCTGTACTGTATATATATATATATTTTTTCTGTTAGGCGTAGGGCAAAGTGCGCGAACACCCGTCCCCCACACACACTGAATAAAGTTTTCCACGCGCACACACTCCCCTATGGCCCGCCGGACGTTCTCGGCCGAGGAGGCATACGCCCTGCTTGCCTCCGAATCCGAGAGTCCCAGTGAGGACGAGGATGACCCCACTTTCCTATCGACATCCGCGTCCTCTTCATCATCTAGCGATGATAATGAGCCCCCAAGGAGGCGGAGACGCCGCCAGGTGGAGCAAGGGGGCCCGCCATGCCAGGGACCCTATGGCCCACACTAGTACGAGCAGCTCTGGGGCTCGTACTAGTTTTCCAGCCCAAAAGATAAGTCCACCTGAGCCCCCTACCAGTGAACTTGTTTGGTGTACCCCAGAGCATTTTGAGCCCGCGATTCCTGATTTTGTTGGCCAACCAGGAATCCAGATTCCCAAAGTGGGCTTTACTGAATATGACTATTTTAGTTTTTTTTTCAGTGACCACTTTGTGAATCTGATGGTGGAGCAAACAAACCTGTACGCCCAACAGTTCATTGCTCAACAACCGGGCTCCTTTTTGGCTACGGGCCGGTGGCTGGACTGGGGTCAGTGCAGCCGAGATGAGGCCGTTTTGGGGCCTCGTGCTGCACATGGGCCTAGTAAAAAAAAAAAAACGGTGTCAGGCATTACTGGAGTGGGGACGTCCTCTACCAGACCCCACTTTATAGTACGGCCATGACACGTACCCGTTTTGAGGCCATCTGGAAATGCCTGCATTATGCAGGTAATGCAGCATGTCCCCCCCCCACTTCCCGAGGTGATCCTGCCTATGACCGCCTGTACAAAATCAGGCCGGATATCGATCACTTCGGGGCCAAATTTCTGGAGGACTATGTACCTGGAAGGGAGGTCGCGGTTGATAAGTCTCTTATTGCTTTCAAGGGGAGACTCATTTTCCGCCAGTATGTTCCCTCTAAGCGGGCGAGGTATGGCGTGAAGCTGTACAAACTTTGTGAGAGTACCCCAGGGTACACTTACAAGTTTCGTGTGTACGAGGGGCAAGATTCCTGTATTGAACCCCCAGAATGTCCCCCCACTCTGGGTGTTAGCGGGAAACTTGTGTGGGATCTTATGCACCCACTGCTAGATAAAGGTTACCACCTGTACGTGGATAACTTTTATACTAGTATCCCCTTGTTCCAGTCCCTCGCCGCCAGATCCATGTCCGCTTGTGGGACCGTGCAGAAAAATCAACGCGGCCTCCCTGCACACCCCCTCCAAGTACCTATCCCCAGGGGTGAGACCCGTGCCCTTACCACTGGAAATCTGTTGCTGGTCAGATATAAGGACAAGAGCGATGTCCTTGTACTGTCCACAATTTACGGTATCGGCATCACCCCTGTCCCTGTGCGAGGTACCGCGGCAACGGTCCTCAAGCCCGATTGTATCGTCGACTACAATCGGTATATGGGAGTGGATGATCTCAAAACCCCAGAGCGCTGGCAACACAGGGAAATTCCTTCAGTTCTATGAGGCAGTCCTCAAGGCACTGATCTTTTCAAATGGGACATGGTGTAAATAAACCAGTCCAGCAAAATCTGCCTTCCAAAAACCACACGGCGCACCTTTCCCTCTACGCCCTACCGTGTGCCCGTACAGTAGTTTACGGCCACATATGGGCTGTTTCTGCAAACTACAGAATCAGGGCAATAAATATTGAGGTTTTTTTGGGCTGTTAACCCTTGCTTTGTTACTGGAAAAAAATAGATTAAAATGTAAAATTTGCCCAAAAAAACATAAAAAAAATAATTTGAAATTCTGAAATTTTATCTCCTTTTGCCATTAACTCTTGTGGAACACCTAAGGGGTTAACGACATATGCAAAATCAGTTTTGAATACCTTGAGGGGTGTAGTTTCTAGAATGGGGTCATTTTGGGGTGGTTTCTATTATGTAAGCCTCACAAAGTAACTTCAGACCTGAACTGGTCCTTGAAAAGTAGGTCTTTGAAAATTTCAAGATTTGCTTCTAAACTTTTAAGCCTTGTTACGTCCCCAAAAAATAAAATGTCATTCCCAAAATGATCCAAACATGAATTAGACATATGGGGAATGTAAAGTAATAACTATTTTTGTAGGTATTGCTAATTTTTCTAATTTTTGGGTAAATTATGTATTTTTTTTTATAAATAAAAATGCATTTTTTTTACTCCATTTTACCAGTGTAATAAAGTACAATATGTGACGAAAAAACAATCTCAGAATGGCCTGGATAAGTCAAAGTGTTTTAAAGTTATCACCACATAAAGTGACACTGGTCAGATTTGCAAAAAATGGCCCAGTCCTTAAGGAGTTAACCCCTCCAGGCCTATTTTACTATGCATTCTGTATTAAGAATGCTATTATTATCCTTTTTAACCATGTCATAAGGGAAAATAATACAGTGAATTGACTTTTATCGATTTACTAACATCATCTTCAAGCAACCAATGCGTGAAAATCGCACTGCACCCGCACTTGCTTGCGATTTTCACGCAGACCCATTCACTTCTATGGGGCCTGCGTCGTGAAAAATGCAGAATATAGAACATAAGTGATGCGTGAAAATCACCGCTCATGTACACAGCCCCACTGAAGTGAATGGGTCCGGATTCAGTGCGGGTGCAATGCGTTCACCTCACGCATTGCCCCGCGCGGAATTCTCACCCGTGTGAAAGGGGCCTAACAGGCTGAACAGTTCACATGCTGCGGATTTAAAAATCCGCACAGCAGGCAATTTCCGTGCATAACAAGTAAAGAGAGTGTACATGAGAACTGACAGTCGCAGACACTTTGCTGGTACTGTAGTACACCGCTGTATTTGTTCTGCCCAGAAAAACCGCATGGAATCCGCAACGTGTGCAGGCGGCCTTAAAGGCGTCGTCTCACTTCAGCAAATGGCATTTATCATGTAGAGAAAGTTAATACAAGGCACTTACTAATGTATCGTGATTGTCCATAATGGCGCCTTTTTTTCATGGTTACGACCACCCTGCAGTCCATCAGAGGTGGTCGTGCTTGCACTCTATAGGAAAGAGCGGCATCCTCTCTGGTAGCTGGGACTGTGGGATTGCACATAGGCCGGCGCTTTTTCCTGTAGTGTGCAAGCACGACCGCCGCAGCTGCTGGATTGCAGGGTGGTCGTAACCATGGAAACGAGCCGTGTATAATGTGATGGAAAAACGAATCCGGCCAGCAAAGGAGGCAAAACTTTCTCTACGTGATCAATGCCATTTGCTGAGGTCAGACAACAGCTTTACTTCACGGCTATTGTAAATTGCTGAGGATTGTCTGGAAGGCCGGCAGCGCTTGCGCTCGGCGCGGCCGTACCCCTTTGGCTTTGTTCAGACAGCAGTCGTTTTTATTAGGTTATATTTTTGACAGCTTTCAGGGACTGGACCCGGCAGTCACGTCTCACAGCAACAAATCCCAGCAAATAAACTTTTTAAGTGGCTTACAAAAAAAAAGTCACCATTAAGTTCTGGGCAGAGCAGCCGAAAGTGGGCACCCCTACCCTTCAGTCAGGAACACCTACACAGTCCACCTGAGAGGAGGGGAGGTAAGTGGCCTTGTATTAGATACCACTCACTGTCCCCACACAAGTTACCATCCCCTATCAGTAGAACTACAAGCCCCAGCAGTCCCCCTACAGATGCTGGGGGTCGTAGTTCACACCTCAGGCCCATACAGCTCTGGGGCTGCTCTATTCTCAGATGTAAACAGAAGCCCGGGCAGGGTGCCCTTCTCTCTGTGGCAGCAGCGGTCCCTGGCACACTACAGGGTCACGTGTTTCCCATGGAGCGGGCACAAGCTGTACACGAATAACCGGGGAATCTTACCGAAGACTCCTCGGTGCCTCACCGGCCGGATAACACAAAGGCGGCTCGGTAGATCCGGCCTCCGTAGACGCAGACGAGAGCACCGTGGTTCACAACAAGAGCGACATCAGCCCGATGTCTATGGGGCGTGTGTCAGCCCAGCGCCATCTTGTGTTTGGAGGCTGTAGTACAGGTCTCGGAGTGTTCGGCTAGCCTGTAAATGGTGTCCATAGTGAGAGCTGTTACACGAGGCTTTATGCACTAACTGTATAGAAACTAGACATCAGACCAGTTTTGCTGGGGTACAGGCGGCGCAGCCGTGTACCTACCTGCACTACTTCTCCTCATGTTGGCTTGTTGCAGCACATCCGCACCTTTTTTTACAGCAATGCTGGGTCTCTGAAAGGTGGTAATCATGCTGGAAACCATTATAGTCAGTGTGTATGCTGTGTTCTAACAAAAATCCTTACTTCGTGAAAATACCTTACCCCTTGTGACTTCCGGGGGTGTGCGCCTCAGCGCAAGCGCACTACCACGGCACAGGTAAGGTAAAATTACAGGGAGCGCTGACTCATGGACACCGCGCCCTCAGGGGTAAGGAGACCAGAGGTTCTTTTCTCCTTATCCTCACACTGCGCACGTGCGAATTGTGAGACCTCCTTACCCTCACAATGAGCCAGCCAGCAATGCATCTGAAGCGTGCTTTGTGCGCATTGTGAGAGTAAGGCCTCACGCACACGACCATTGTTGTGTTCCGTTCCGCACAATGGGGTTCCGTGATCCGTTTCTGTTTTTGTTTCCGTGTGTCTTTCTTTATTTTTGGAGGACCACCAGACATAAAGGAAGGTAAAAAAAAGTCTAAGACAGGTTTGCCATGCAAGTCATAGGAATTAAAGGGCTTCTGTCAGCCCACTAAACCGTTTTTTTTTTTGGGGTTAATAATAATCCCTACACTGCAAGCTCCCTGTACATATGCTAAATATTCATTTTTGTTCAGTAGATTTTGTTAAAAATCAAGTTTTATAATATGTAAATTACTTTGCTACCAGCAAGTAGGGCGGCTACTTGCTGGTAGCAGCCGCATCCTCCTCTCATCATGACGCCCCCTCCGCCGTTTGATTGACAGGGCCAGGGAACGGGATCGTTCTCTGCTGGCCCTGTTTGAATTCAAAATATCGCGCCTGCGCCGTACCTGTCTTTAATCGGCGCAGGCGCACTGAGAGGCGGCCGCTCCATCCTCAATGCGCCTGCTCCAGGTGTAGATGTGACGTCATCGGCGCAGGCGCATTGAGGATGGAACGGCCGACAGAGCGGCCGCCTCTCAGTGCGCCTGCGCTGATGACGTCACATCTACACCCGGCGCAGGCGCATTGAGGATGGAGCGGCCGCCTCTCAGTGCGCCTGCACCGATTAAAGACAGCTACGGCGCAGGCGCGATATTTTGAATTCAAACAGGGCCAGCAGAGAACGAACCCGTTCCCTGGCCCTGTCAATCAAATGGCGGAGGGGGCGTCATGATGAGAGGAGGATGCGGCTGCTACCAGCAAGTAGCCGCCCTACTTGCTGGTAGCAAGGTAATTTACATATTATAAAACTTGATTTTTAACAAAATCTACTGAACAAAAATGAATATTTAGCATATGTACAGGGAGCTTGCAGTGTAGGGATTATTATTAACCCAAAAAAAAAAAAAAAAGTTTAGTGGGCTGACAGAAGCCCTTTAAAAAAATTAATATTAAAAGTATTATTGCAGGAACCTCATCTAACATTGAATAAGCAAATACAGACTAAGGCCTCATGCACACAAACCATGGAAGCCGCCCACGTGCCTTCCGCAATTTGCGGAACAGAACAGGCAGCCCATTGTAGAAATGCCTATTCTTGTCCTCCTCCTACTCCATCATCCGTCTCCTCCTCGGCTGATTCCTCCTTTTCCACTGCTACCGCGACTTCCACTGCACCTCCCAAGCTCCCCAGAACCTATTCGACGTGCCAGGTGAGACGTTGTCATGCTGTGCTGCGGCTGTTGTGCCTGGAAGCCATGAGCCACACCGGTCCTGCACTGCTTTCAGCTCTGTGGTCACAGGCAGATCAGTGGCTAACCTCGCTCAATTTGACAGTTGGTAAAGTGGTGTGCGACAACGGTGCCAATCTGCTGAGCGCGCTGAAACAGGGCAAAATGACACACGTGCCGTGCATGGCACACACCCTGAACTTAGTCATGCAGCTATTCGTTGCCAAATACCGTGGGGTCCAGGACGTCTTGCGGCAGGCTAGGAAAATCTCTGGCCCTTTTAGAAGATCTTACACTCTCATGGCTCGCCTTGCTGACGTTCAGTGGCTACACCACCTGCCTGTCAGACGTCTGGAACTCCACCTTGTATATGCTTGATAGGCTGCTCCATCAGCAACATGCCGTTAACTACTACCTGTACGAACTCTGCAGCAGGACAGGTTCTGTGGAGCTTGGTTTCTTTTCACCGCGTCAGTGGCTGCTCATGCGCGACACATGCAGACTTCTGCGGCCATTTGATGAGATCACCAAACTGGTCAGTCGCAGCCAGGGTGCCATCAGTGACATTGTACCTTACCCCTTCTTTATGGAGCGTGCATTGCATTGTGTCATTGATCAAGCCTTCGAGGAGCAGGAGCTGGAAGATGAGGAAGTCGCAATGCTGAATGAATTCCCAGGGGGGTCTACTCTATCTGAGACAAGTCAGCAGGAGTCAGAAGAGGATGGTGGCTGGGGGAGGAGGAGGAGGAGCAAGAAGAGCAGGCTTTAAACTTTTCAAGGATCCCTGGTGTTGTCCGTGGCTGGGGGGAGGAGACCGAGAACAACATTCTCCTGGGCGATGAGCGGGAGCCAGGGTGCTCCACCGCTTCCAATTTAGTGCAAATGGAGGCCTTCATGCTCCAGTATTTGAAGAGGGACCCCCGTATAAAAAACTTAAAGGGCAAGGACCAGTACTGGGTGGCAACGTACTTAGACCCCCGGTACAAACACAAAATGGCAGACATGTTACCAGCATCACTGAGGGCTGTCAGAATGCAGCATTTTCATGCCTTGCTGCGAAAGATGCTGCATTCTGCTGTTGCAGGCGCTGGCAGAGAAATTTCCACCTACAGCGAAACAGGTGCGGGTGGTTTGAAGATGTGTTGGTCACTTCGGATATGAGATCATTCTTGCAAACAACCCATCGAGAGTCGCCCCCCGGATCCGGCCTCAGGGAACGCCTAGACCAACAGGTGTCTGACTACATCGGGTTAACGGCCGATGTGGACGCTCTGAGACATGAGGAACCCCTGGACTACTGGGTGTGCAGGCTTGTCCTGTGGCCAGAGCTGGCACAATTTGCTGTTGAACTCTTGACTTGCCCCTCATATCCAGTCTGCTGTCCGAAAGGACGTTCAGCGCAACAAGGGGATATCGTGACCGATAAGCGCACTCGCCTAGCTCACAACAGTGTGGACTACCTCAAATTTCTAAAAATGAATGAGGCATGGATGTCGGAGGAATTCAACACCTATGATGACCACGTTTAATTACATTTCCTCATGACAGCGCACACATATCCGCCACAACCCAGAACAAAGAATGGTCACTGTCTTATGTAAATACAGTGGCATAAACGGCCTTTTCTGTCTGGTGAATGCCTATTGTTTGGGGCCTGTAGTCCACTGGCCTGCAGTAAAATTGTTATTCAATGACCGTCTAATATACCTCCAGCCACATAATCACTTGATCCTTTCTGTACAGTGAATGCCTAATTGTTTGGGCCTCGGAGGAATTCAACACCTGTGACGAATACGTGTTATTGAATTTCACCTATTATCATTTGGGGTTTATTCAAGAGAGGGGATTTCGTTAGCCATGTTTTTAGTCCAATTTTATATTTTTAGTTCTTTTAAACATATGTATTTGACATGTATTTGTACTGGACTACAGTAAAATCGTTATCCAATGACTGTCTAATGTACCTCGAGCCACATAATCACTTGATTTTTTCTGTCCGGTGAATGCCTAATGTTCGGGGCCTGTACTCCACTGGCCTGCAGTAAAATTGATATCCAATGACCATCTAATATACCTCCAGCCACATAATCACTTGATCTTTTCTGTACGGTAAATGTCTAATGTTTGGGGCCTGTACTCCACTGGCCTGCTGTAAAATTGTTATCCCCTGACCATCTGATATACCCACAGCCACATAATCACTTGATCTTTTCTGTATGGTGAATGCATCATTTTTGGGGCCTGTAATCTAAATGGCCAACAGTAAAATTGTTATACGTGACCGCCTAATGTACCCCCAACCACATAATCACTTGTTCTTTTCTGTACGGTGAATGCCTAATGTTTGGGGCCTGTAGTCCACTGGCCTGCAGTAAAATTGATATCCAATGACTGTCTAATATACCTCCAGCCACATAATCACTTGATCTTTTCTGTGCAGTGAATGCATAATGTTTGGGGTCTGTACTCCACTGGCCTGCAGTAAAATTGATATCCAATGACCATCTAATATACCTCCAGCCCCATAATCACTTGATCTTTTCTGTATGGTAAATGCCTAATGTTTGGGGCCTGTACTCCACTGTCCTGCATAAAATTGTTATCCAATGACCGTCTAATATACCTACAGCCACATATTCAATTTATATTTTCTGTCCGGTGAATGCCTAATGTTTGGGGCCTGTACTCCACTGGCCTGCAGTAAAATTGATATCCAATGACCATCTAATATTCCTCCAGCCACATAATCACTTGATCTTTTCTGTACGGTGAATGCATAATTTTTCGGCCTTTAATCTAACTGGCCAACAGTAAAATTGTTGTACGGTGACCGCCTAATGTGCCTCCAGCCACATAATCACTTGTTCTTTTCTGTATGGTGAATGCCTAATGTTTGGGGTCTGTACTCCAGTGGCCTACAGTAAAATTTTTATCCATTGACCGCATAATGTACCTCGAGCCACATAATCACTTGTCAGGTGAATGCCTCATTTTTGGGACCCATACCGTCCCGTGGCCTAAAACAATGCATAACAATGGTCGCTGATTATAATGCATATTTTTTTGTGGGAATTTTTGTCATTGATCCCCCTCTAGTATGTCACTGTCCATGTTGTGGTACTATTTGTGCACTTCTAGTAAGTATTTGGGGGCTGCAAATATGACCTGAAGGTTTTTTAGGTTCGCGAACATTTGATCACGTTCGTGCGATTGCGTTCGCGAACCGTCCCGGCCGATGTTCGTCCATCACTATTCAGTAGCAGCAGACTTTAAGTGTAAAACTTCTCTGGCACCAGTAAGGATTATGGAGGCAGGTTGAAAGTCTGCTACTTAGTACTTAGGTCATAGTGGCCTAGTTATGTTCCTGGTTGATAGGTGTAATTGCCGTAGTTTCTCGTCTTTCAGCAGTGTCTTTAATGCTGGTTGTAGCATATTCCTCTGCTGTCTAGTGTGTCAAGACTTCACTTCAGTCTTGAAGTAAGTTGATCTCACCGGAGAATCATATCTAGGAGCAGGAGCTCTGCAGTAAGCTTCCTCTCTCCACTGTGTCAAGACAGGAACTCCCCCTCCTGGCAGAAAGCAGGACCAGCCCACTTCTACCAAGAGGGGAGAAACAGAGTTGTTAACCCTGTTCTTGCCAACCAAATTCTTGCTGGAACAAATGGTCGTTAGCATATAATAAAATACATAACAATATAATACAAAACCAAGGGGGGTACTACATACCCCCTTGGTCAAAGTCAGGCCAGCCTCAGGCTGTACTTGTGGTCCCTCCCGGCAGTCTGACACCAAAGCCGCTGATCACGCTGACCCCAACCCATTGTGTGGAGAGACGAGGTTAAAGAGGACCTTTCACCTAAAAAAAAAATTTAAACTAAGACCATAGCGTTACTTACATGCCCCCATGATTTCTTGATTGTTAATTATTTTTTCATTCTGTGCCCCCGTTTGTCCGCTATGCCCCCCGGTATACTTCCCGCCGTTTATGCTAATGAGCCAGCCTCAAATGGGCTGGCTTTAAAAGTTCTCCCGGGCGTGCCTTCCATCTTCTCCCTGGCACGGAGCACATCCAATCAGCACGCTCCGCTCTTAGCCAGGGAGAAGACGCTCCAGTTCTCGCGAGACTTTCGTCTATCCGGAGCCGGCGCCATCTTGCATTCCTCGCTGAGCATCGGAGACGGCAGCAGCAGCACCCGGATCCCGTAGGTAAGTGTGTAAAACACCCCTAGACAACAAGCAAAGTTGTTCCAATGTACCCCCCTAGACAAACGAGCATGATGGGGGTTATCCCCCCTCCCCTATGACAACGAGCATGATGGGGGTGATCCCCCCTATGGCAATAATAATGATGGGGGTGATCCCCCCTCCCCTATGACAATGAGCATGATGGGGGTGATTCACCCCCCCACCCTATGGCAATAATAATGATGGGGGTGATCCCCCCACCCCTATGACAACGAGCATGATGGGGGTGATCCCCCCTATGGCAATAATAATGATGGGGGTGATCCCCCCTCCCCTATGACAATGAGCATGATGGGGGTGATTCACCCCCCCACCCTATGGCAATAATAATGATGGGGGTGATCCCCCCACCCCTATGACAACGAGCATGAAGGGGGTGATCCCCCCCTATGGCAATAATAATGATGGGGTGATCCCCCCCTCCCCTATGACAACGAGCATGATGGGGGTGATTCACCCCCCCCACCCTATGGCAATAATAATGATGGGGGTGATCCCCCCTCCCTTATGACAACGAGCATGATGGGGGTGATTCACCCCCCCACCCTATGGCAATAATAATAATGGGGGTGATCCCTCCACCCCTATGACAACAAGCATGATGGGGGTGATCCCCCCTATGGCAATAATAATGATGGGGGTGATGCCCCCCTCCTCTATGACAACGAGCATGATGGGGGTGATTCACCCCCCCCCCCCACCCTATGGCAATAATAATGATGGGGGTGATCCCCCACCCCTATGACAACTTTTCCCATTTTTTTATACAAAGTTGGCATTTGACCAAGATATTTATCTCACCCAGCATGGGTATATGTAAAATGACACCCCAAAACACATTGCCCAACTTCTCCTGAGTACGGCGATACCAGATCTGTGACACTTTTTTGCAGCCTAGGTGGGCAAAGGGGCCCACATTCCAAAGAGCACCTTTAGGATTTCACTGGCCATTTTTTACAGATTTTGATTTCAAACTACTTCGCACACATTAGGGCCCCTAAATTGACAGGGCAGTATAACTACCCGACAAGTGACCCCATTTTGGAAAGAAGACACCCCAAGGTATTCCGTGAGGGGCATGGCGAGTTCCTAGAATTTTTTATTTTTTGTCACAAGTTAGTGGAATATGAGACTTTGTTAGAAAAAATAAATAAATAAAAAATCATCATTTTCCGCTAACTTGTGACAAAAAATAAAAATTTTTTTTTTTTTGGCACAAGGTTTGTACACAAACATAGAAAAGGATTCTTTACGGTAAGAGCAGTGAGAATATGGAACTCTCTGCCTGAGGAGGTGGTGATGGTGAGTACAATAAAGGAATTCAAGAGGGCCCTGGACGTATTTCTGGAGCTTAATAATATTACAGGCTATAGCTACTAGAGAGGGGTCTTCCTCTGGATCAACTTGCGGGATAACAGGCCGAACTGGATGGACAAATGTCTTTTTTCGGCCTTATGTACTATGTTACTATGTTACAAGGAAATCACGGCTCTCGCGAGATGACGCGTATATGCGTCACTCTGCGCAGAGCTGCCGCCTCCGGACCGCGGATCTGCGTTAGGCGGTTAGGAGGCGGTTAAAAGCAAACATATAGATACATGGCTATGTGATAAATACAGGTACAGAGGGTGCTTCCTTCTCAGTAGATGTACATTAGGTCTTTCTTGTATTTAATTTCAAGATTCAAAAAGCTTCTCTTTGAAGAGTTAATTTTTGCAGATCTTCTTCCCTTGATGGAAGAAAAATACGTTCAAATGCATATGCAGAAAAAGTATGCAGACTTCTGTTGTGCAAAGTAATAAAATGTTTTGCAGCGTTCAAAATATTCACATATGCTGTTCCTGATATAATGTAAGTGTTCCAATAATCTCGATTTTGAATTTTCGAATTGTACAACCCACATACAGAAGTCTGCATTCAACACATTCGATCACATAGACCACTCCGGTAGAGTTACAATTGATGTACGATTTAATGGGAAAGCTGTTGTTATCTGAAGAGTCTCGAAAAGTCTTGCAAGGGAGAACATAACTGCATGCTCTACAAGGATGACTACCGCATCGTGTGAACCCGGTGTATTTTAACCAAGTCTGTTTAGATTTGGGTAAAGAAGTGAAGAGAGAGGGAGACAGTGAGGTCGCAAGAGACAGAGGTCGTCTTGAGACCACCCTGTGTCCATTTCTCAACAATTGATATAACACTGGATCTTCGAACAGCAAAGAGATGCTCTTTGAGATGGATTCTTGAATTTGATGGAACTGATTGCTGTATGTAAGTACTAGGGTCGGTAATTGTTTGGTATTTTTGACGGTATTGCTGGATTGCATGTTTCAGAACAACAGGTCCCTGCGCTTTTTTCTCTGTGCTATTGCTTGCGCCCGTTGTATCATCGACGAGGGATAATTTCTGGATGAAAGACGTGCAGTGATGACTTTGCTCTCATGATAAAAGGATATGTCATTGCTGCAATTTCGTCTTGCGCGAATAAATTCACCCACAGCAATGGACTTGATTGTGTGTATGGGGTGGTGCCTATCTGCCCTAAGAATGGTGTTACCTGTTGTGGGCTTACGATAAGTTTTAGTTTGGACTATCTCTCCTTTAATACCATCGCTAAATCCAAAAAATGAATCGAAACCGCATTGTGTGAACACACAAAGTGAAGGCCATAAGGGTTGCTGTTGAGATAACTTTCGAATAGGGGTGTGGCAGATACATTGCCGGCCCAAATCAAGAGCAGGTCGTCGATGTATCTGCCATACCACTGAATGTCCTCCAAATAGGGATTATCTGTACTGAATATTTAGCGTTACTCCCAGTATGACATTGTAATGTTGTCTAGGGAGGGGGAAAATTCTGCCCCCATAGAAACTCCTCGTGTTTGCAAGTAATACAACTCATTGAAGCAAAAATAATTATGCACCAACAATAATTGTGCGACTTCTAGAATATAATATATAAGCTCACTACATCAGCAGTGAGCCAGATGTGATTGGAACACCATCTGTGATCAAAAAACCTCCTTAAAACATCACTGGTGTCCTTAATATATCCCAGAGTGCGTTTGGCTAATGGTTGTAAAATAGATTCTAACCACTGACCCAATCTTTCCGTCAGTGAGCCGATTCCTGAGACAATTCAGATTCATGCCTTTATGGATCTTTGGTAAGGCATGTATAATAGGTGTGATGGGAGCCTCCACATGCAAATCAGAGTATTCCTTATGTGAGAAATACCGTGAATCCCTACCTTTACAAAAAATATATTCGAATATTCTTTTGTGTATAATTCGATGGATTCGATTTTAACTTTTTGTATGTGGAAGAGTCCAAAATAATGTCCATCATCTTACTTTCGTATACATTTCTATCGAGAACCACCACCGCTCCACCTTTGTCGGCCATTTTAATCACTATACTGTGGGTATCTTTCAATTCTTAGAGAGCTATTCTATGTTGTTTGGTTAGATTATTACATTTATATTTACTATTCTTGTCCTGATTGATAGAGGACAATTACTTCTCCATTACATCTTGAAAGATATCCATACCCACAGTGTGTGACTGTTTAGGATAAAATTGTGGATTAGAAATACAACATTTTTGTGGCGCACAATCGAGAGTTCTATTCTCAGGGAGTGTCTGCAAATCATTTAAAGTTATGAGAGATATTTGTTCTTTAAACGAGAAAACCTGAATACATATTATTGCAATTGCTTGCTGACAAAGGAGGATCTTCTGAATCCGGGTTACTCTCCACCTCCGAAAAATGTTTTTTTACTGTTAAATTTCTAACAAATTTGTTAATATCAATGAGAGTGGAGAATTAATCGAAGTCAGTAGATGGAACAAGATTCAAACCCAAGGACAAAACTTCATGTTGATACTTGGTTAGTACAGTTTCCGACAAATTGACAACATCAATAGTATCATTGATTTTGTCAATATAATATCGGCATATTTAGCTGTCTCTTTAGAGTTTTATTAGTGACACCTTTAATAAACTGCTCTCTCAGGGTTTGATCCTGACTCTCAGCCTCTTGGGGGACAAGGCAACATCTCTTACAGATTCCCTTGACTGTTGTCGCTTCCCAAAGAAACATTTCTTGAATTCTGAAGCAGTTCAAGTTTCAAAGGTGGTAATTAATCTGTCTAAATCTGCTCTGCTGTCTCCTGCTCTGGCAGCCCCTTCTAACTTGCCAATTAAGATCTCCTGAGCTGCCAGGTACAGGCTAAAGGTAGCCAAAATGTTATCACAGAAGTCTCTTAGTGTATGGAGCTCTCCAACATAGTCTGTAGTATGGCATGGTTAGAGACATGATGCACGCAGGTGATACATCCCAGCTGGGTGTTATCTTCACTGTCAGACATGGTTTTAGAAGAGATCTCCCAATTTATTAGGTCACCCGTAGGCAAGATCTGAGAGCATGTTGCTATGGGCAATGGCAGCAACAGCCTGATATAGGGAAGTATGGTGCTTCGTTATGCTTATTAACTTCCAGCAAGGTTAACTTCCCCAGTAGTACTGACTCAGACCTTTTGGCCTTGAATCTCTGGGTATGGGGAACCTGGAACTGTATTGGGGCTCCGCACTGGCTTTTCCAAGATAGCTGCGGCCTTTACTTCTGGCGTGGTATGGTTAGTTTTGTTAGTTTCCACTGAATTTCCTCCAGCAAGGCAATAAAGTCTCTTTTAGGTTCTTTAGGTTTGTGACGCCAAGTTCATGCAGTGAGTCCCTAAGGAGCTGGTGTTGAGGATGGGAGTGGCCCTGATGAAGTGTTGTGTCACTGTGTTCTCCCTTAGGCCGTTGCTCTTTGAGGATTGATGCAGTGGAAATGTAATACTCAAGAATGAGGTCAGAATTAAACATAACAAAGTATTTTTACTGTGAAATGTAGAACTTCAAATTCAGTAGCAGTAGACTTTAAGTGCAATCTACTCGCTTTCACCAGTAAGGATATGAAGGCAGGTTGGATGCTACAGTTTAACACTTAGGTTATACTGGCCTAATATTAGTCTGGTGATGAGTATCTTGGCTGTAATCCTTCTTCTTGCAGCAGTATCTTTAATGCTGGTTGTAGCAGTTCACCCTGCTGTCAAACATCTCAAGACTTTACTTGAGGAAGGTTTGAGTAGTTCTCCCTCAATCTGTAACAGTAGCAGGAGCTATGCAATGTGCTTCCTCTCCCACTCCTACCAACAGGGGAGGAACTGGGTGGTTAAGCCTGTTGCTGCCACCCTTTGCCATCCACTTCTTTCATGTAACTTATGGCCTGAAGCAGACAATACAACAGACAAAATAATAATGATAATAATAACAACAATAATAATTGCAGAGCTATAGCTGCACAGGAAAGGGCAGAACCCTAGCTGGGACTTGTGGTGCACCCCCACTGCTATTTAACCCTTTACTGCAGAAAAAAAGAAGAAAATAAATCGCTACACTGTTTTTGTTAGTTTTTTTTTTTTTGCACCTGTTCCAGATCCCTAAACCACCCTCAGTCCCTGTCCCTTCACGCCCCCCCCCCGTCCTATATTTACGGACGCGATTAGGTCCGTGCACTTTTTTCTTTTTCTTTTCTTTTTTTTTTACCATTTTCCAGCTCTTCACCACTTTTTCTGTGTGCGAGCTGTGACTGCCAAGTGCTGTTCAGTGCATACCTGCCTGATCAGCCCCTGGGGATTATTCTTTGCGCTGTGTTGATTTTTTTGCCAATTTTTATTTTTTGTTCAAAAAGAAGAAATTGTAGTTAGGGCGTTATATAAATATATATATATAGAGTTCTATATACAGTCCTGATGAAATGTTTAAGACCACTTGAAAAATGGCAAAAAAATCATATTTAGCATGGCTGGATCTTAAACAAGGTTCCAAGTAGAGCTTCAACATGCAACAAGAAGAAATGGGAGTGAGACAAAACATTTTTTGAGCATTCAATTTAATGAAGACAACAAATAAACTGAAACAGTTGATCAAAAGTTTAGGACCACACCTCCCAAAAAAAACTAAACCCCCCCAAAACAGAAATCCAACTTACAAACATGAACTCAGTAATGAGTAACTCCGCCGTTATTGTTTATGACTTCCAAAATTTGTTTCGGCATGCTTGATGCAAGTGTTTCCATGAGGTGAATGGGAACATTTCTCCAAGTGGTGAAGACGGCCGCACGAAGGTCATCTACTGTCCTGAACTGTTGTCCATTTTTGTAAACTTCCCTTGTCATCCATCCCCAAAGGTTCTCAATTGGATTTAGATCAGGGGAACACGCAGGATGGGCCAGAAGAGTAATGTTATTCTCCTGGAAGAAGTCCCTTGTCCTGCGGGCATTGTGTACTGTAACATTGTCCTGTTGAAAAACCCAGTCGTTACCACAAAGATGAGCCCTCAGTCATGAGGAATGCTCCCTGCAACATCCGGACACAGCCAGCGGCCGTTTGACACCCCTGCACTTCCTGAAGCTCCATTGTTCCACTGAAGGAAAAAGCACCCCAGACCATTATGGCGCCCCCTCCACTGTGGCGCATTGAAAACATCTCAGGTGGGATCTGCTTGTCATGCCAGTAACGTTGGAAGCCATCAGGACCATCAAGGTTACATTTTTTCTCATCAGAGAATAAAACTTTCTTCCACCTTTGAATGTCCCATGTTTGGTGCTCTCTTGCAAACGAGCAGTTCTGTGGCGTTCAAGGAGACGAGGTCTTTGAAGACGTTTTTTGTTTTTGAAGCCCTTCAGTCTCAGGTGCTGTCTGATGGTTATGGGGCTGCAGTCAGCACCAGTAAGGGCCTTAATTTGGGTTGAGGATTTTCCAGTGTCTTGACAGACAGCCAATTGGATCCTCCGGCTCAGTGCTGATGAAATTTTTTGGGGTCTTCCACTTGACTTTTTTGTTCCATAACCCTCAGGATCATTTAAGAAATTCCAAATGTCTTACTGCGTCCCACCTCAGCAGCGATGGTGCGCTGTGAGAGACCCTGCTTATGCAGTTCAACAACCCGACCATGTTCAAAAAGGGAGAGTTTTTTTGCCTTTGCTATCACAACGTGTGACTACCTGACAGAAAATGACAATAAATCCACATCTTTGCACAGATTTGGCCTTTTAAAGGCATGTGGTCCTAAAATTTTGATCAGCTGAAAAACAGCCTGTTTCAGTTTATATGTTGTTTTCATTAAATTGAATGCTTAAAAAATGTTTTGTCTCACTTCCATTTCTTCTTGTTGCATGTTGAAGCTCTACTTGGAACCTTGTTAATATCCAGCCATGCTAAATATGATTTTTTTGCCATTTTTCAAGTGGTCTTAAACTTTTGATCAGGACTGTATCTATATATATATATATATATATATATATATATGTAGTTAAGGCTGCCGGGCAGCCTGTATTTGTGGGAGGGGCTGAGGCCACGCCACCTTGGCCTTTATAACCTAGGCGGGACTTACAGGCGGGATGTGCAGCCAGGTACTTCCGGGTTACGTTCGCATGCCTGGTTCCCTGCACGTCCCGCACCTCCGCGACCGGCTTAGGTAAGTATTATTTCCAGCCAGGCGTCTCTGCGATCATGGTGGGCACAGGTAAGTTGTGGGTTCCGGTGTCGTGGCCGGTTCGCGGCTGCTCGCCCTGGGCGTCAGGGTTCTTACCGTTGTTGGGCGCAGGGGGAGCTGATGACGGGTCCGGGGCATTGCGGGATCCTGTGGCAGGCCGGACGGCTCAGCCCCGCCCCTGTCGGTCACGTGCTCCGAGTGTTCAGCGTTCGGCCGCTGTGTTGCCGGTTGCTAGGCACACACGGCGGCTCCGCCCCCCTGCCACAATCGCTCCTGCCATGGGGAGCCTTGCGCTTCCAGAGGCGTCCTGTCCGGTGGGTATTCCTTACCCTCGGTAATCTGTAGCATTTAAATCTTATCTACTGCAGTAGCCCGTTTACAGCCAGTGGTATTCTCTAAATACTTGATGCAATAGTACTATGATGCGGTATGTTAGTTGTGTTACATAAACACTAACAGATCTGGGTTCATTTAACTTAGCCATTGGCGTCTATTGTCAGTTCACTTAAAATACTTGACTAAATTAGCTTGAAAGCAATGGATATATCTTAAAATATTGCTCTAGAGATTTGGAGTTGATGGGGTCCCCTGTTCAGGATCCTCGTTTGGTCAATGATCAGATTGCATACCAGCTGCAGAAAGTGTCTCCTGCTGGAGGACCTGTCCTGTCCAGCGTGATGCAGGCAACCCAATGAGGGTGCCCTGTGGTTGTGTGGTTGTTGTGATAAAATAAAAATTCTTGATTCTTGCTGGTTGTGGTCCTGCTTGCCATCCCTTAACAGCACTCCATTCATGTGTTATACCTTCTGTTACCAGGGCGTTATAGATGATATGAGCCGCCGGAGCTTCTATATGCGTTGATGTAATCACTCAATAATTTAATTTCGACAATACATATTCACTGTATTTAAATACAACATCATATTTCAGTGGCTGCGATCGGGTCACATAGCTGACGCTTCACGCCATTCCACGGACATCCCTTGCTAAGCAGTAGGTGGTACGTTCTGATATTCCATGCTTTCTTTATGTTCTATGTTATTTTCACAGTGATGAAAGTTATTATGCCTTGTTGGGCTCACAGGCTTGCCAGGGGCTGTAGTGTTGGGGTGCCGGCACCTGGTGCGACCAGGCAGCATTGTCCGCATGGCACGTTATGTAAGGGTTAGCTGTTGTCCATGTCCACATCGGCTTGGGCGGGCCGGTTCTTTGCATGGCACCAGTGGAGGTTAGGCGTCCTGCACAGTGGCACCATGTTAGTTTACTATCTTATCTTGTTCCTTCAGGGGTAGTGTTTGTCAGTCCTCGTTGCACGTCTTTCAAAGCATTCGCTCGCTATGTCACGTCCGCCGCTGCGGTGGCATGTTGTCTGGCCTGGTATCTACAGGTTATGTACGATTATGTTTTTTCGTTTCTCGTGGACGTCTGCTTGAAGTGTTCAGGCTGTGTCACGTCTGCCGCCCGCGGTGGCATGTTGTCCTGCCTGGAACGTCCAGGTTGTTGTACTCGTTATCCTCGTTGCACGTCTGCTTGAAGCTTCAGGCTTTGTCATGTCTGCCACCCACGGTGGCATGTTGTCCTGCGTGGAACGTCCAGGTTGTTATACTCGTCAATCTTGTTGCACGTTTGCTTGAAGCGTTCAGGCTGTGTCACGTCTGCTGCCCATGGTGGCATGTTGTCCTGCCTGGAACGTCCAGGTTGTTATACTTGTCAATCTTTGTTGCACGTCTGCTTGAAGCGTTCAGGCTGTGTCACGTCTGCCACCCGCGGTGGCATGTTGTCCTGCCTGGAACGTCCAGGTTGTTGTACTCGTTATCCTCGTTGCATGTCTGCTTGAAGCTTCAGGCTTTGTCATGTCTGCCGCCCGTGGTGGCATGTTATCCTGCCTGGAACGTTCAGGTTGTCATATTCGTCAGTCCTCGTCACATGTCTGCTTGAAACGGTCAGGCACCATGTCTCGTCTGCCCATGGTGGCGGGTTGTCCGGCCTGGTACGTCCAGGTCAGTAGGTAAAAAAAATAAAAAAAATAAAAATAAAATTGGGGGGGGGGGTGGTCCATCGGCCAGTGCTCTTCTAGCATGGGGTTGCCTGCGATATGCAGGGTATTAAGGTTTTATTCATGATTCTTTTGTTTTTATGCAGCAGCAAAGTTAGGGGGCTTCAATTCCATCGGCCTTCCTAAACAAGGCCTCTACCTCCATCGGTTGGTCCGGGTCCTGTTCCATTCACGTCCATATCCATACCCAGGTAAGTGTCAACACTGATCCCCGGGGCTCGGTCCACAGTCATATGGTCGGCTCATCTTACCCCTGGTATTGGTCGGGCACCCCCCTTGCACCAGGGTTTCCTCAGCATGCGTGGTCTCCTCGCAGTCTCCTTTCCACATAGTAACTAAGGTTTTAGTCCTCAGGTGGTGTCCCGGGTCGTCTTGTCAGTCGGCGCGGTCAACATGTCCCAGGCTTCAGACATAGATGATGCTTCGTCCATCTCCGAGTCCCAGGTTTCCGGTCTGGCTGGCCATGGATCCCTCAGGAATTGGACAATTCCAAAGCTGATCGCGGAATTAAATAGAAGCGGCATCAGCCACCCGGTGTCGGCCAGAAAAGGCTGAAATGTATAGGCTGCTGGTGTCTAATCCGGGACCTTCCAGTGATCAAGCATTGTTACCCACAATTTAGACTTCTTTGGCTCAGTTGCACGCCACAATGGGAAGTCTGGCTGCTTCAGTAGCAGACATCCAGACCAGGGTCATGGAGCTCGAGTCCAGGGCCTCCGCCGTCTCGCAGCCAGTGGCTCCCGTGGCAACCCCGCCATGGCTTCTGGCAGGTTCCCCAGGTATGTCCTCTACTCCTCCGGCCATTGCTCCGGCTCACTTTGTGGTAGAAAATATCAGGAAGGATATATTGTCTGGCAAGGAAGTCAACCTGGCGTCAATTCTCATAGCATCACATGATGCTAATGAGAACAAAACTATTGATTGCGGAAAGGTTTCAGTAGTGTTGAAATCCAAATAGTCCCGCCTTAATCGCAAGCTTTCCATACCCGAGTTCGTTCTCGCCTTCAGTCTGTTTAGGAATTTCATCTGCTCTGCGCAGCCAAATAGGAGGGAAGAGCTTGACTCATATCTCTATCAGGTCACCGATTTAGGCCACAAGTATGGGGGCTCGGCTTTTTACGATTATCATCGTTCCTTCTCGGCCAAAGCTGCAGCCACTCTTGCACAATTTCAGTTCATGACTAATTGGGCTACGCTCGACATGGAGCTCTTTTGCAGACATTTTGCAGGTCTCCGAGCCCCCACTTGTGGTTCATGTCAATCCATCTTTCATGCTACAGAATGGTGCCCCAATGAAGCAGTCTCCCAACCAGATAGAGCCCTTCCGGACACGTCGGGGGTCCCCAGGGGCCTGGCCCTCATGGATAAGTTCGGTAGACCTATTGTGTATTTGGGCAAAAGTCAGATATGCAATAACTTTAATTTCGGTCACTGTATGTTCAGTGGGTGCAGGGCCCTCCATGTTTACACGGTCTGCTTCCGTGCCCACCCCAGGTCCACATGCCCAAAAAAGTCCTCAAAGCAGCCGTGACTGAACGACATTAACGTTGACCTCCTCGGGGCGCTCCTGAAGGGTCATCTCGATCGCCAGTTTGTCACGCATCTGTTAACAGGTCTGTCACATGGGTTCCATACAGGGTTGGTGGCCCTCCCTCAGTCCGACTGGGAGTGTGAGAACCTCCTTTCCGCCAGGCAGGATCCTGAGGCAGTGCAAGCTGCGATTGTCTCGGAGCTAGACAAGGGGTTCCTCATCGGCCCGTTTGATTCCATTCCCTTCGATGTGTGGAGGGTCAACCCCATTGGGGTGGTGGCCAAGAAAGATTCTAATAAAAAAAGGCTTATCTATGACCTCTCGGCTCCTCATTCTTCCAACGTGCCCAGTATTAACTCCCTTATACCGTCTGAAGAATTTAATATGAAATACTCTTCAATTGATGAGGCCATACAGTTCATACTTGAGGCAGGTAGGGGGGCTTGGTTTTCCAAACGGATATTGCGGATGCATTTAAACTTCTTCCGATTCATCCCCAACTTTGGCAATACTATGGTATCAGGTGGGCGGGCAGGTACTTGCCAATCGCTTAACGTTTGGCTCCAAGAGCAGCCCTTGGCTGTTTGACCGGCTCACTCAGGCCCTGCACTGGATTCTGGTCGAGCACGGAGAGGCCCCCATGTGCATCCATTACCTGGACGACTTCCTTCTGGTAGAACACCCTTCCCGGCAGCCCTCTAGCTTGTCCTCCTTGTTGGAATTATTTTCCGCGCTTCAAGTTCCTGTCGCCCCAGGGAAAACGGTAGGCCTATCCAAGGCGATCACCTTCCTGGGGGTCATTCTTGACTCAGTTAGGTTGGAAGCAAGGCTCCCCGAGGAGAAGTTGCGGCAGATCCAGTCGGCCTACCAGGAGGCTTTCGAGTCCTGCTTACTGACCAAGACAAATCTCCAGTCTTTACTGGGCAGGCTGAGCTTTGCCATGAGGGTCATACCCCAGGGACGTGCCTTCATTTCACGGCTCTTGCTGCTCCTGCCATCTGCCCCGGAACAGGACAGTGTAATTCGATTGGACCAACAGGCCATGGCGGACCTGTCCATGTGGAACACGTTTATGTCCTCATGGAATGGGGTTAGATTGTTCATTCCCCCGGGGCCCTTCCTCCCCCATGGTTTATTCGGATGCGCCCGCATCAAAGGGTTTTGCAGCCATATTTGGGAATCACTGGCTTGCCAGCTCCTGGCCATCTCATATCACGGTAGACAAGGAGGCTCTTCGCTCTTCCCCCCTATTAGAGTTGTATCCATTGGTGGCAGCAGCTCATGTGTGGGGCCACGAGTGGTCGGATTCTAGGGTGATGTTTGTCACTGACAGTCAGGACCTGGTTGAAATCCCCTAAAATCATGTCCCTCGTGCGTATATTGGTTTGGCTTTCTATGGCGCATAATTTCTGCTTTGAGTGCACATTCAGGGTTCCAGGAATACGGCCGCCGATGCTCTGTCCCGCTTTAACCTTAATGTTTTTTTCCAGAACATGCCACACGCGGACACAACTGGGGCGTGCATTCCAGCATACAGCGGCCTAGTTTGGGATTAGCATCATTGATCAGGACAGCAAAAGACCTATTGCACCAAAGCCTTTCAGGGAACACCATCAGGAATTATCGCACGGGCTGGAATCTCTACAGGGATTTTGCCAATGGACACCCTCAGGGCAACGTCGACGATGTTTCATTCATGATGGCTTTTATCGCTCACTGTCATTCCAACCTCGGCCTCTCTTCCAACACCATCCGCCTTTACTTGGCAGGAGTACAACACCAGTTTACGTTAAACGACGCCGGCAACCCCTGTCCAGCTCCATGTTCAGGCAGCTGTCTTTGGCTCTGGACGGTAATCCTTTTGGGCCTCTAGTCAGCACCATCATCAAAGCCGCCTTATACCTAGGGTTCTATGGGTTCCTCCGGCCTGGGGAATTCACTGCTGCCATCAGGAGCGGCTGTCATCTCCAAAAGCAGCATTTGTCCTGGCATCACGACCACTTTATACTTAGCATTTTGTCTACCAAGACCGCACAGACAGGGCCTCCAACTCTGGTGAGGTTTTACCCTTCACACAACGATTGGTGCCCGGTCAAAGCACTGCAGCAATTATCATTAGGGCTGCAGACGGCAGCCTCGGTTAGTTCTCTGCTACCATTCAAGGGGGGTCCATTATCTACATCACAGTTCATGTCACATGTTCGCTCATTGGTGGCAGGGTTAGGTTATGATGCAAAGACCATCTCAGGCCACTCATTTCGCATTGGGGCGGCCTCAGCAGCTTCTAGGCACCAAATACCTCCGCATGTCATCAGGAGCATGGTGCGTTGAAGGTCGTCTTGTTTCTCCAGATATGTTCCGAATCCTCAATCGGAAATTTGCAATGCTTTTTGCTCGCTTGCCCTGTAATCGTACAATAAAGTGTTTTGGCAGTATGTTGTGTCTCTATTTTTGCCCACTTTTAGGCCTACCCTCGCTCCTGGCATTCATTGACCAGCCATCGGTAAGGTCCGGTTAGTACATTCAGGGGCCGTCGCCCCGACCACAAGTAGTTAAGGCAGCCGGGCCTTTATTTTTAAACAGGACAATGACTCCAAACACACCTCCAGACTGTGTAAGGGCTATTTGACCATGAAGGAGAGTGATGGGGAGCTGCGCCAGATGACCTGGCCTCCACAGTCACCGGACCTGAACCCAATCGAGATGGTTTGGGGTTAGCTGGACAACAGAGTGAAGGCAAAAGGGCCAACAAGTGCTAAGCATCTCTGGGAACTCCTTCAAGACTGTTGGAAGACCATTTCAGGTGACTACCTCTTGAAGCTCATCAAGAGAATGCCAAGAGTGTGCAAAGCAGTAATCAAAGCAAAAGGTGGCTACTTTGAAGAACCTAGAATATGACATATTTTCAGTTGTTTCACACTTTTTTGTTATGTATATAATTCCACATGTGTTAATTCATAGTTTTGATGCCTTCAGTGTGAATCTACAGTTTTCATAGTCATGAAAATAAAGAAAACTCTTTGAATGAGAAGGTGTGTCCAAACTTTTGGTCTGTACTGTATATACACCTATAGGTGTATAGGCACCTTCACGTCTCCAATGGGCCAACCGGACATGTTACTCTTTTGCAGACTACGGCTCTACACCATCTGTTGTAAAACCTTCTGGGTTGTCCGGTGTGTGGTGGCCCGTGCCAAAACTTCAGCCCTTCTTTGGCATAGAGTTGATGGTCTGGGTCCCTCAGTACATTCATACCTAGGGTCACGTCCATTCTTTCCGGGACGGATGGTCCACCAGCCCCCTTCTTGCCAACGTCTTACCCAAACAGTCGGACCCGCATCCAGACTATCCCTCGGACATCCTTCTCTTGGTTTTTGGCAGCCGTTAGCCTGATGACGCTCCCGTGTTTGGGCTCCATCATATGCTGGAAGTGCCTTTCGAATAACTACAGGGGCATAAGGGTGCACTCTGACCTGTATCAACTAGGCAGCGTACCGTCTGGCCTTCCAGCTCGGCTTCCATAACGGGGCTGCTGGCATACAAGTCATGTTCCTCATGCATAGGGCCTAACTTCTGGTGTACCACCGCAGTACGCCCAGCTACAGCAGCGGTCGAAAGTTTAATGCCGGCTCAGACTTCATCTGTTCCGGGCCTGGACGACATCCTTTAAGGAATCAGAGTCTTCAGATGCAGACTGACGTCCCATAGCATGGGTGCTACTCACTACTCTCGCCATCACAGGCATGTGCTCTTCCTCTCTTTCCACGGCGGCTAGGTAGACACTATAGAATTGTAACGGTCACGTCCACACACACACAGGGGGAAGGATAGTGACCACTGCGCTCCACCCTAACCCCTTACCCTGCCTACTTGCCTTACGAGTCCTGAGGACAGGGGAGAACTAGACGACAGTCCCTTAATTAGAATATGTGCCGGGAAGACAGACAAGACAAAATACGGAACGTGAACGGACCGGGTAAGAACCAAGAGAGCTACGCAGTACAAAGGGTTAAGTAAAGAATGGTCAGGAGAAGTCGGAGTCAAATACCAGGAGAGTAGAGTACCAGAGGAGTCCACAAAGAGTAGTCAGGTGGGAGCCGAGGTCACAATACCAGGAGGGATGCGCAGTACAGGAGGAGCAGGCAAAGGATCGTCAGGGAACAGGATCAGGTGAGTATTCAGTAGTCCAACAAATAGCCAGGAACCTAGAATTAACAGGCAACCTGTGGCCGGCAGGCTGCCTGTATTTATAGTGGGGTCTGAGGGTCATGTGACGTGGCCAGCGTCACATGACCAACAGACAAGTCGAACACCGAGTGATCAGCTTGGCGCTCAAGGCAGACCTAGGAGCAGGGAGCCTCCCAGCTAGCAAAGCCACCCTGGGAACGAGGCCAAACAGAGATCCTCGCTCCCGAAGCTAAGCAGCAGGTCTGCAGCTGATGGGAGACCGAGTGCGCCTTTGGCGCCCCGTGACAAGAATGTCATGTCGGCCGCCGTCCGGGTCATCTCTTGCAGCTTGTCCTGTAAGAACTTGTTGGAGTTTATTCATGGATTATTAATTTATTTTCATCCTTTATGCTCCATGTAATATTTCCACTTTATATCTCTGATTTAGTCCATCTCGCTTGCATACCCACTTTCCAACAGCCACTACATGTTCTTTTCTGTGAGACAACTGTTAGGTCAAAAGTGCCCTTTCCAACCCTTAAAATGTTCGTACAGGGGTGCTATTTCCAAAATGAGGTCACTTCTTGGGGTTTTTCATTTCTGGGGACCTCAGGAAAAAAATTTATGGGACATGGCACCTAAAATCCATGTCTGACAATTCAGGCCAGCCAAATTCACATTTAGCTGTTTGCCTGCTATGCGCCCATACAGCAGTCTACAAGAACATATGGGGTGTTTCCTGAATGGGGAGAAAATGGGGAACACATACTGGGGTGTGGCAGGTGTATCACTATGAAGTGCCTTTTGCACTGTGGCATTAGAAGAATTTTGATATCTCTGACTTTTTGGTCTAACCAGGCTGTCTATTACTCTGTAATCCCTCTAGCGCCGTTCTATGGAAACAGTAGGTTTAAAGAGCACACTAAATGTTTCAAATAAATTCTTTATTAACTTCAACTTTTCTTCATATATAACACTGCCGCCTCCACAGCAGATAGTCCATGTACAAAACACGTGTTGAAAAGGTATCACAAAATGGCGGTATGCATAAGATGGTGGTTCAACTGTTCAATCTTGTCATTCAACATAAAATGGTGGATATATTTCTCTCTCCAGTATCTGTACTCTCATTTTAAGTTATTTAAGCACTTTATGATCTCTCTGAGAGGTATATCTGAGGTCTAACTAATAAGTCACTTGCTATACTTGGTTTGCAGGTTGCTCTATACAATTGCTTATGATCTTGTATGAGCAGTTCGCATTTGTATGCAATTTGTTTGATTGTTTTGAATTTGTATGGAATTTGGTCGCAATTTGCAATATGCGGTTAGCAGTAACTATTTGCAGATTGGTTGAGTGTTATCTGGTATGGTTGTATGCAATTTGGATTGCAATATGGAATTTAAATTTGGATTGTGAACTTTGGAGTTTGCAATTGGTAGAACTGTAATTAAATACATAAAACTGGTTACAGTATAAGTTCTAATCACTATAGTAACAGTAGGAACATTATACAGGGAGTGCAGAATTATTAGGCAAGTTGTATTTTTGAGGATTAATTTTATTATTTAACAACAACCATGTTCTCAACGAACCCAAAAAACTCATTAATATCAAAGCTGAATAATTTTGGAAGTCGTTTTTAGTTTGTTTTTAGTTTTAGCTATTTTAGGGGATATCTGTGTGTGCAGGTGACTATTACTGTACATAATTATTAGGCAACTTAACAAAAAACAAATATATACCCATTTCAATTATTTATTTTTACCAGTGAAACCAATATAACATCTCAACATTCACAAATATACATTTCTGACATTCAAAAACAAAACAAAAACAAATCAGTGACCAATATAGCCACCTTTCTTTGCAAGGACACTCAAAAGCCTGCCATCCATGGATTCTGTCAGTGTTTTGATCTGTTCACCATCAACATTGCGTGCAGCAGCAACCACAGCCTCCCAGACACTGTTCAGAGAGGTGTACTGTTTTCCCTCCTTGTAAATCTCACATTTGATGATGGACCACAGGTTCTCAATGGGGTTCAGATCAGGTGAACAAGGAGGCCATGTCATTAGATTTTCTTCTTTTATACCCTTTCTTGCCAGCCACGTTGTGGAGTACTTGGACGCGTGTGATGGAGCATTGTCCTGCATGAAAATCTTGTTTTTCTTACCTTGCAGACTTCTTCCTGTACCACTGCTTGAAGAAGGTGTCTTCCAGAAACTGGCAGTAGGACTGGGAGTTGAGCATGACTCCATCCTCAACCCAAAAAGGCCCCACAAGCTCATCTTTGATGATACCAGCCCAAACCAGTACTCCACCTCCACCTTGCTGGCATCTGAGTCGGACTGGAGCTCTCTGCCCTTTACCAATCCAGCCATCTGGCCCATCAAGACTCACTCTCATTTCATCAGTCCATAAAACCTTAGATATTTCTTGGCCCAGTCTTGACGTTTCAGCTTGTGTGTCTTGTTTAGTGGTGGTCGTCTTTCAGCCTTTCTTACCTTGGCCATGTCTCTGAGTATTGCACACCTTGTGCTTTTGGGCACTCCAGTGATGTTGCAGCTCTGAAATATGGCCAAACTGGTGGCAAGTGGCATCTTGGCTGCTGCACGCTTGATTTTTCTCAGTTCATGGGCAGTTATTTTGCGCCTTGGTTTTTCCACACGCTTCTTGCGACCCTGTTGACTATTTTGAATGAAACGCTTGATTGTTCGATGATCACGCTTCAGAAGCTTTGTAATTTAAGAGTGCTGCATCCCTCTGCAAGATATCTCACTATTTTTGACTTTTCTGAGCCTGTCAAGTCCTTCTTTTGACCCATTTTGCCAAAGGAAAGGAAGTTGCCTAATAATTATGCACACCTGATATAGGGTGTTGATGTCATTAGACCACACCCCTTCTCATTACAGAGATGCACATCACCTAATATGCTTAATTGGTAGTAGGCTTTCGAGCCTATACAGCTTGGAGTAAGACAACATGCATAAAGAGGATGATGTGGTCAAAATACTCATTTGCCTAATAATTCTGCACGTAGTGTATAACTGTTTTAAATACCTATTTCGGCCTCTCTGCTTCCATAAAACACAGCTCTTAGTGGAGTGAATGTCTTATCAGCTTCTCTCTCTAGTGAATACTAATTTCTAGCAGCTCCTGATAGGGAATTTCCCACACAGGCTGTGTGTGAGGCTGGCTGTGATTGGACAAGACTCCTCCTGTGTGTGAGGCTGTTTCCCACACAGGCTGTGTGTGAGGCTGGCTGTGATTGGACAAGACTCCTGCTGTGTGTGAGGCTGGCTGTGATTGGTCTAGCCTCTTGCCTAACAATAACAGTTTTATGTTATTATCTATGCTTCCTGTTGTTTCTGCTGTGTCATTGAGCTTACCTCACATCCATATATATGATTCTTAAAGGCATATTATCTTTTCTGCTTCTGTGAACACAATATATATATATATATATATATATATATAACAGTTATATGACATCCAAACATGAAGTCACTGTAAATAACTGCTTTTGTCTTTAATACACAAACATAGGAACTGTATTAAGGTTATTGACAGGTCTAGCTGTATAAACATATAAGCTATGTTAGCAATCTAGGACACATTTTAGCTGGCCAGCTACACAGGGTGCATCTTCTCCTTTAACCCCTAGTGAAAATAAATTTAGGGTCTGCACAAATGTGTGCTTTGAAATCCTTTAACAAGTGTTTCTGCCTTCTGTGAAACACCCGTTTGCTGAAAAGTACCCTTTCTATCACTTAAAATAATCGTACGGGGGTCCTCTTTCCAAAATGGAATCACTTCTTGGGGTTTTTAATTTGTCGGGACCTCAGGAATCTTTTAAATGCGACATGGCACCTAAAATCCATGTCTGCCATTTCAGGCCTGTCAGCAAAATCCTTATTTTGCTGTTTGCTAGCTGTGCGCCCATACAGCAGGCTACAAGCACATATGGGGTGTTTCCTGAATAGGGAGAAAATGGGGAACACATACTGGGGTGCATTTTCTCCTTTAACCCCTTGTGAAAAAAAAAAGTGAAGTCTGCTAGCCAAAAATTGGAACACCAAGCAATCAAAAAGGCATATACCCCCCAACATAGTACCAATCAAACTGTTACCTCATCCCGCAAAAAATGAGACTCTACCTAAGACAATCGGTCAAAAGATTAAAAAATCTATGACTTTCAGACAATGGAGACACTAAAATATGATTTTATTTGCTTTAGAGCTGCTATTATTGTGTTAAAGTGAAAAAAAAAAAAAAGTATACATATTAGGTATCGCCGCGTCTGTAACAACCGGCTCTATAAAAATATCACATGACCTAACCCCTCAGCTGAACACCGTAAAAAAATATAAAAACAGTGTGAATGTAATTGACTATATGAAATAAACTTTTACCTGAATAGGTGCACTACTGTGGTGGATGCAATTAACAAAATCTGACGAAACCCTCACACTGATGTTAAAATGAGACTTTAGCCAATATATTTTTATATGAAGGACATACCGGAGCCCGGTCACCGCGTCAAGATATCTCAGGTGGCACGGGACCTAACCTACCTGTGCCGTATGGGCAGTACCAGGGGCCAGTGGGCAAATTTCAGGAGCGTAAGGTCCGACTCACAGCAAACAGCTCCCCATTACCTCCAGTGTGAAACCACACATATAATGGGAGGAGCGAGGAGGCTGTGAGTCCCACCCAAGGAGACACAAAAACATTTTTTTTTTTTTTCAAAAATGCTTTATCATGTAAAACTGAAACAAAGAAACAAATAAAGTAGGCATATTTGATATGATTGCGTCCGTAACAACCTGCTCTATAAAAATAGCTCTAATAGATCTAACCTGTCAGATGAATATTGTAAAAAATAAAAATGGTGCCAAAACCGACATTTTTTAGTTACCTTGCCTCACAAAAAACATAATATAGAGCAATAATATAAAAATCATATGTACCCCAAAATAGTACCAATAAAACTGGCACCTTATCCCCTAGTTTCCAAAATGGGGTCACTTTTTGTGAGTTTCTACTGTAAGGGTGCATCAAGGGGGCTTCAAATGGGACATGGCATCTAAAAACCAGTCCAGCAAAATCTGCCTTCCAAAAACCATATGGTGCTCCTTTTATTCTGCGCCCTGTCGTGTGCCCTTACATCAGTTTACGACCACATGTGGGGTGTTTCTGTAAACCGCAGAATCAGGGTAATAAATATTTAGTTTAGTTCGGCTGTTAACCCTTAATGTGTTAAAGGGAACCTGTCATCACCTTTATGGAGCCCATACCGATGGTAGAATAAACTAGAGACAGGTGAGTTGATTTTAGCAGTCTGTCATTCATAAGTTAAAAGTAAGTGGTTAAAGAAAACAAACATCACAATCATTGCAGATTAGGCCTGGAAAAGAGTCACAGCCACCTGAGAAGAGTCATGGTTATTCATGAATACCTGCTCTCTCTCTCTCTCTGGGAGAGAATTGCCAATCATCAGCAGATGGGCGAGGAGAGCAAGAGATTATAAATAATCATGACTCTTCTCAGGTAGATTTGACTCTTTTCAAGGCCTGTGCTGCAATGATTATGATGCTGGTTCTCGGCAACCACTTAGGCTGGTTTCACACGGGCGTTTGCGGGAAAAGGTGCTGGTGCGTTGCGGGAACATGCACGATTTTTTAGCGCGAGTGCAAAACATTGTAATACGTTTTGCACTCGCGTGAGAAAAATCATCATTTTTGGTACCCAAAGCCGACTTCTTTACAGAAGTTCGGGTTTAAGTTAGGTGTTCTGTAGATTGTATTATTTTCCCTTATAACAGGGATGGCCAACCTGAGGCTCTCCAGCTGTTGCAAAACTACAACTCCCAGCATGCCCAGGCTACCTACAGCTATCAGCCTACAGCAGTGCATGGTGGGAGTTGTAGTTTTACAACAGCTGGAAAGCCTCAAGTTGGCCAGGCCTGCCTTATAACATGGTTATAAGGGAAAATAGTAGCAGTCTTAAAACAGAATGCATAGTAAAATAGGGCTGGAGGGGTTAAAAAAAATATATAATTTAACTCACCTTAATCCACTTGTTCGCGCAACCCGGCTTCTCTTCTGTCTTCTTTCTTCAGGACCTGGGTAAAGGACCTGTGGTGACGTCACTGTGCTCATCAGATGGTCCATCACGTGATCCATCACCATGGTGATGGTCATGTGATGGACCATGTGATGAGCGCAGTGACATCACCACAGGTCCTTTTCCTCACAGATGAAGGCAGAAGAGAAGCCGGGCTGCGCAAAGAAGTGGATTAAGGTGAATTAAATTATTTTTACATTTTTTTACCCCTCCAGCCCTATTGTACTATTTTGTTTTAAGAATGCTATTATTTTCACTTATAACCATGTTATAAGGGAAAATAATAATGAATAATAATCGGGTCCCCATCCCGATCGTCTCCTAGCAACCGTGGATCCGCACTTGCTTGCGGATGCTTGAGATTTTCACGCAGCCCCATTCACTTCCATGGGGCCTGTGTTGCGTGAAAAAACGCACAAAATAGAACATGCTGCGATTTTCACGCAACACACAAGTGATGTGTAAAAATGACTGCTCATGTGAACAGCCCCATAGAAATGAATGGGTCCGGATTTAGTGCGGGTGCAATAAGTTCACCTCATGCATTGCACCTGCGCGGAAATCTCGCCCGTGTGAAAGAGGCCTTACTTTTACCTCACGAGTGACACACCGGTGAAATCAGCATTTCTGTCACTTATTTATGCTGCTCTCAGTGAGGTCAGCATAAAATTTATGACAGGTTCCCTTTAAAGCAAAAAATTGATTAAAATGGAAAATCTGCCAAAAAAGTGAAATTTTGAAATTTCATCTCCGTTTTCCTTTAATTCTGGTGGAACACCTAAAGGGTTAACAAAGTTTGTAAAATCAGTTTTGAGTAACTTGAGGGGTGTAGTTTCTACAATAGGGTCATTTATGGGGGGTTTCCACTATGTAAGCCCCACAAAGTGACTTCAGAACGGAACTGGTCCTTAATCACTTCAACCCCGCTAGCTGAAACCCCCTTAATGACCAGGCCACTTTTTACACTTCTGCACTACACTACTTTCACCGTTTGTTGCTTTCCAAAATGGGGTCACTTGTGGCGTAGTTATACTGCCCTGGCAATTTAGGGGCCCATATGTGTGAGAAGTAGTTTGCAATCAAAATGTGTAAAAAATGGCCTGCGAAATCCAAAAGGTGCTCTTTGGAATGTGTGCCCCTTTGCCCACCTAGGCTGCAATAAAGTGTCACACATCTGGTATCGCCGTACTCAGGAGAAGTTGGGCAATGTGTTTTGGGGTGTCATTTTACATATACCCATGCTGGGTGAGAGAAATATCTTGGCAAAAGACAACTTTTCCCATTTTTTTTATACAAAGTTGGCATTTGACCAAGATATTTATCTCACCCAGCATGGGTATATGTAAAATGACACCCCAAAACACATTCCCCAACTTCTCCTGAGTACGGCGATACCAGATGTGTGACACTTTTTTGCAGCCTAGATGCGCAAAGATGCCCAAATTCCTTTTAGGAGGGCATTTTTAGACATTTGGATCCCAGACTTCTTCTCACGCTTTAGGGCCCCTAAAAAGCCAGGGCAGTATAAATACCCCACATGTGACCCCACTTTGGAAAGAAGACACCCCAAGGTATTCAATGAGGGGCCTGGCGAGTTCATCGAAAAATTTTTTTTGGCATAAGTTAGCGGAAATTGATTTTATTTATTTTTTCTCACAAAGTCTCACTTTCCGCTAACTTGGGATAAAAATTTCAATCTTTCATGGACTCAATATGCCCCTCAGCGAATACCTTGGGGTGTCTTCTTTCCAAAATGGGGTCATTTGTGGGGTGTTTGTACTGCCCTGGCATTTGAGGGTCTCCGCAATCATTACATGTATGGCCAGCATTAGGAGTTTCTGCTATTCTCCTTATATTGAGCATACAGGTAATGAGATTTTTTTTCCGTTCAGCCTCTGGGCTGAAAGAAAAAAAATAAATGAACGGCACAGATTTCTTCATTCGCATCGATCAATGTGGATGAAAAAATCTCTGCCCAAAAAAAAAAAAGGAGGGGAAAGGCGTCTGCCAGGACATAGGAGCTCCGCCCATCATCCATACCCACTTAGCTCGTATGCCCTGGCAAACCAGATTTCTCCATTCACATCAATCGATGTGGATGAATAAATCATTGCCGGGATTTTTTTTTTATATACAAAGTGTTTGCCAAAGCATAGGAACACCGCCACCTCCTCAGCTCATATGCCTTGGCAAACGTATCTTTTACTGCAGAGGAGAAATCTCGTCTTGCAGCGCCGCATACACCGACTTGTGTGTAATCTGACAGCAGCGCAATGCTTCTGTCAGAATGCACATCAGTGCTGCAGCTAGTCAATCGGTTGGTCCACCTGGAAGGTAAAAAAAAATGAAAAAAACGGACGGCAACGCAACAATTTTATTAACTTTTGAACAGAACATATAAACTTTAACTTTTTGAACTGAACATTAACCTTTTTGCGTACTGGTGATTTTTTTTTTGTTTTTAGTTTTTTACCTTTATAGGACAAACCTCTCCTTCCCCATGGGACAATGTGCAAAGCGCAAATCGCCCAAAGATGTGGCGAAGTACATTATGCACTTTATCCCAGGTGAATGGAGAGGTTTGCAGCAGCTGTATGTGAATGGGCCCTAATAGCCCTGTGTGCCTGTCCTGGTGAGATGTGATCCCTATGCTAGGTGTACCTGTGTATGGTACTTCCGGAAACACTCTCCAAAGCATAGGGCAGGGTAGTCAGGACAGAAATAGCGGGTGTCACGCCTTATTCCACTCCTGCTACAGACACGACATCTTTTTCGGGGTGACGGTTGGGTTGAGGTACCAGGAACGACATTGGGGAAATTTTGCTCGTGTAGACGGCTAACTACATTGGTGGATGGGGCCACGGAACCTCCTGGATACAGGAGGTTCTCGATGATCTCTTCCTAAAATTTGAGGAAGGATCCTGTTCTCCCAGCCTTACTGTAGAGAACAAAACTATTATACAGAGCCAATTGAATCAAATATACAGACACCTTCTTATACCAGCGTCTGGTTCTGCGGGAAACTAAATACGGAGACAACATCTGGTCATTGAAGTCCACCCCTCCCATGAGCGCATTATAGTCGTGGACACAGAGGGGCTTTTCAATGACACGGGTTGCTTGCTCAATTTGTATTGGAGAATGGAGGAGAGCATGTAAACGTCACGCTTGTCTCTCCATTTCACCGCAAGCAGTTCTTCGTTACACAAGGCAGCCCTCTCCCCCCTTGCAAGACGGGTGGTAACGAGCCGTTGGGGGAAGCCCGCGCGACTAGTTCGCGCGGTGCCACAGGCGCCAATCTGTTCTAGAAACAAATGCCTAAAGAGGGCCACACTTGTGTAGAAATTGTCCACAAATAAAAGATGGTACCCCTTGCCGAATAAGGGTGACACCAAGTCCCAGACTGTCTTCCCACTGCTCCCCAGGTAGTCAGGGCAACCGACCGGCTCCAGGGTCTGATCTTTTCCCTCATAGACACAAAATTTGTGGGTATAGCCTGTGGCCCTTTCACAGAGCTTATAAAATTTGACCCCATACCGGGCGCGCTTGCTTGGGGTGTATTGTTTGAAGCCAAGGCGCCCGATAAAATGTATAAGGGACTCGTCTACGCAGATGTTTTGCTCAGGGGTATACAAATCTGCAAATTTCTGGTTGAAGTGGTCTATGAGGGGCCGAATTTTGTGGAGCCGGTCGGTCAAAAGCTGGGTGGCCTCTGGGACAAGAGGTGCTATTGTCACTAAAGTGCAGGAAACGCAGGATGGCCTCAAATCGTGCCCTGGACATAGCAGCAGAGAACATGGGCATGTGATGAATTGGGTTCGTGGACCAATATGACCGCAATTCATGCTTTTTGGTTAGACCCATGTTGAGGAGAAGGCCCAGAAAAATTTTAATTTCGGAAACTTGGACTGGTTTCCACCGGAAAGGCTGGGCATAATAGCTTCCCGGGTTGGCGGATATAAATTGAGTGGCATACTGGTTTGTTTCTGCCACGACTAAGTCCAAGAGCTCTGCAGTCAAGAACAGCTCAAAAAATCCCAGGGCCGAACCGATCTGAGCTGTCTCAACCCGAACTCCAGACTGGGCGGTGAAAGGGTGAACTACAGGTGCGGCTGAAGTTGGGGACTGCCAATCAGGGTTTGCCAGCACCTCTGGGATTCTAGGGGCTCTACGGGCCCATCTGTGCGGTGGCTGCGACAGGGTAACTACTGCACGTGCCACAGTACCAGCTTCAACTGCCCTTCTGGTGCTCGCCACTTCACCATGTTCTACGGCAGTGCTGGTACTAGGTCCAGGGAGGGCTGCGCTGCTGGTGTATGCCTCACCACGTAATCCGAGGTACGGGTACGCCTGGTGCTATCAGGGACCTCAACCTCCTCGTCCGAACTTTGGGTCAGAGAGCCACTGCTTTCTACAGGTTCATAATCTGACCCGCTAGCTTCATCAGATGAGGGTTCCCATTCCTCATCCGACTGGGTCAGAAGCCTGTAGGCCTCTTCAGAAGAATACCCCCTGTTTGACATTTGGGCAACTAAATTTAGGGGTATTCCCTGAGACTACCCAAGAAAAAAAGCAAGCCTGTCTTACAAAGGGGAGGCTAGCGAAGTACCGGGGGCCGCTGCGGTTGATAAAAAAATAGCAAAACTGATTTTTTTATCGCCGCAGCGCGTGTAAAGTGATTGTGCAGTGATCAAAAAAGAATATTTTTTTTGTCACTGTGGCGGGGCGGGCAGTGGGCGAACGCACGTGTGGGCGACCGATCAGGCCTGATCGGGCAAACACTGCGTTTTTGGGTGGAGGGTGAGCTAAGATGACACTAATACTATTATAGATCTGACTGTGATCAGTTTTGATCACTTCCAGATACTATAAAAGTACAAAAGCTGATTAGCGATACGCTAATCAGCGAATAACGGACTGCGGTGCGGTGGGCTGGGCGCTAACTGATCCCTAAACTACCTAACCAAGGGGCCTAAACTATCCCTAAAACCTAACAGTCAATACCAGTGGAAATTTTTTTTGACAGTTTGCACTGATCACTTTTTTCACTTTCACTAGTGATTGACAGGGGCGATCAAAGGGGTGATCAAAGGGTTAATTGGGGTGCAGGGGGTGATCTGGGACTAAAGTGTAGTGTTGGTGCTTCTCACTGTGAAGTCTGCTCCTCTGCTGGATCCAACCGACCAAAAGGACCAGCAGAGGAGCAGGGAAGCCATATAACAGATCATATTTAATAATGATCTGTTATCTGGCTTCTCATTGGATTTTTTAAAAATCAGCAACCTGCCAGCAACGATCATTGGCTGGCAGGTTGCTGACGTGACCCCCCTTTAACTTTTGCCGGCCCGCGATGCGCATGCGCGGGCCGGCAAAGCGCGTCATCTCGCGAGATGACGCGTATATGCGCGACTCTGCGCAGCGCTGCCACCTCCGGAACGCGAATCTGCGTTAGGCGGTCCGGAGGTGGTTAAAGTGGGTTTTGGAAATTTTCTTAGAAATTTTAAGAATTGCTTCTAAATTTCTAAGCCTTCTAAAGTCCTAAAAAAATAAAATGACATTTACAAAATGATACCAACATAAAGTAGACATATGGGGAATGTTAAGTAATAAATATTTTATGAGGTATCACTTTCTGTTTTAAAAGAAAATTTGGAAAATTGCGAATTTTTTAAATGTTTTGGTAAATTTGGGATTTTTTCATAAATAAAGGTGAAATAGACTGACTCAAATTTATGATCATCGTGAAGTACCATTTGTCGCGAGAAAACAGTCTCAGAATAGCTTGGATAAATCAGAGTGTTCCAAAGCTATTACCGAAATGACACATGTCCGATTTGCAAAAAATGGCCTGAGCAGAAGGGCAAAAACTGGTCCGGGGTAGAAGAGGTTAATCTAAGGCAAATATTAATTTTCCTGTCCTCATCCTGTATCTAAATTTCTGCAACATATGGTAACTATTCTTTACAATACAGTTACACTTACAAGGAAAAAATATATACCAGTGGTTCATGCTGTGTTTTACATTTGTATATGTCTGGGGCAAACATCCAACGATTTTACGTTTAATTCTCTTATATAACACTGAACAGTCAGCAAAACGAAGATATGCCAGAACTCACTTCTTACCTCCCCCCTATGGCCACAGACTAGCCCAGCTGCCCAATATATGGATATCTGCAGAGGCAGGGCATTTTGACTAGCAGAAACATGAGGGCTGTTGTCATACTAGAGAGAGCATTATTACTATATAATAACATATTTAAAAAAACATCTTCTTGTACAAAGTTTCTGGTACAACTTTGCTAAACTGATAATGCTCTTAGATAAAGTTTCCATAATTGCTCGGTTATTATTTTTCAGGAATTTTGCAGAATTAAAAGGATGTCATCAGCAAAAAGCAGTGGAATTATATCACCTTGTTTTAATGTCTTCCCGTGTAACCCATAGTGTGCTGGCTATATGCACATAATCAGTACAAGGCAAAAGCAATAAAACTACAAATTAAAGAAATTCAAAGAACAAACCAATGCACTTAAAGGACCCCCAGCAATGGTCCGTTTACGTACACCAAACTATAACAAGAGCCAATTGACGATAAAGAAAAGTCTTTTACATTAGCCGATAGAAAATGAACATACGTTACTACAATTGATGTTTACACGTGTGATCAGATCCCCTGACAATCAGGTGTTTGCTCATTTATTGGGTAATTGGTGGCACCTTTACTCAAGCCAATTATTGAGAATGAGCGTTTGTGCAAATATTGATTCCTGATAATTGGCATGATCATCTGTCAGTGTGAAAGGGCTCTAAGGCAAGGCTAGATCTGAAGCATTCTGCCAAACATATGCCCCAGACATATGCCATTAACTTCCATAAAAAAAATAAGGGCAGCATAATTTAGTGACAGATAGCCTGCTGTCAGTCATACTTGGTGTACTTTTCATTAAAATCATAGTTTATCAGATGCAGTGTGAGCTGAATGCTGTTTGAGCCAGGGGTCCTTAGTATAGATTACTGCCCACTCCCCCTGCCTACCCATTTTTCTGCATGCACAGCCACAGGCAGAAAGCTGTTAATCAGATCTAGGAGGGCTTGGAGAGGACTATTGGCACAAACAGAATTTTGCGGGGTTGCACCTGACAACCTGCCCATGCACCTTCAGCTGTCGGCCAACAGTTTGACCAACATCTTTTCTTCTTGACTTCCCAATAAACATACATGTTCGCTCAGTTCAGCAGGATGTGATATGTGGACGCCAGGGAAAGAGACATAATCTGCTGCTAGACCCCTGTGGCAGTGGCTTATCTTCTGGGGAAACAAAGTATTGAGCTAATGAAATTCAACATGTCCAATCTTTCTTCCTGAAATATGCCATTAAAAAAGGGGCTAGAAATAGAGAAAGGAAAAAAAAAAAAGTAATCACCCCAACTTAGATATTGTATAGAAAACCCATTTTCAAATATAGTTTTAGGATATTTGATTTAATAGAGTCCCCTGTTCAGGACCTGCATCTGCTTGGTACTGGGGAGAACAGTCTTATGTCCTTTTGTACCTGGCTCTCTGCATCGGGACACATTGCAACAGTGTGGAGTGATGTGCGCTCCCAGACGTTAAAAGGGCTGTGCCACTATTAAATATTATTCTAATATAATTCAGTATGAAAAACTTGTTACAGTACTTTTATCATTTCTATTGCAAAAATGCTCCGGTTGTGAGATCTTCTCATTACTTCATTATAATGGTGCCACCTGATACCTAATCTATATAGTAATGTGTACATTCACCTACTGAGGTTCAGCTAGATCTACTGTTAGAAGTTGTGACAGTTACAGGGAGGGAAACGCTCCCTGAGAAAGGACACACTCCCTGAGCTGCCAGCCTGAAGACAATCTAACAGAGAAATTTGCGCAATGAATGGGAACATATCTGGATCAAGGATTGTCATGTGCTACTGTATATGATATCCTTTTTTCAATTCAACAACTTTATTGGTATATAAAACAAATACACAAAGAATAGAGGTGGAGTAGACTCTCAATACAGTTAATACCTTTTTTTATTTTTCCTCTTTCTTTATCTGCAGTATTGAAGACAAATCTCCCTTGTTGGTCAACAGAGGATGCCTCGCACACGAAATCAATCTATGTATGAAAACAGTCACTCTGCTGGAATAACTAGAGAAGGTGGAATGATACGTGTGGGAAGACCATCCCCTGGTGACCATCCTGGAAGTCTCCCCAGTAAGGTGAGTTTCTAGCAAACATACTATTGCTGGGAGATGGATCCACATCAGATCAAAAACATATCTGGATCAAGGATTGTCATGTGCTACTGTATATGATATCTGATATTAATTTTTTAGCCGAAATGCGTCACATCTGGCCATATTTTTTATGGCAATAAAGTGACGATTGTTTTGCAATAAAAAGTGAGTGCTGATCTTTTTCTTCAACTTGGATATAAGAACCTGCAACCGAGGATACACGAAAAACCGTCTTCCAGAATTCAGACTAATTATTTCTACAAAATATCTGATAATCTGAAATTCAGCATTAGATGTCCAGATTAGCTAAATGGTAATATCAAAAATGTTATGGAGTGCCTAAGATCACCCTTTAGAGTGTAGATACCTTTTTACTAACATAAAGTAAAGAAATGAATCATTATAAGGCATTAATGTATTGTGGGCCAATCCAGTTGAGAAGGACAGGACCAATGGTCTAATGTGTATGGGAAGCTACAGACTCTCCCCTGACAGACGATTTTGGGGGAGAGAAGGATTGGGCAAACTGAATATTTTTGTCCCATCAGTTTGTTCTCCCAGGGGATATGCTGCAGTAAGTGTCTGACAGCAGCTTTTTCCTCTATCTTCACTGAAAACACATTCATGTTCAGTCAAACTGAACATGCATGTGTATGGGGGAGCCAGAAGAAATAGCTGTTGGCCAAACAATCACTATTGATAATGTATGGCAGGCTTAAAGGGTCACTGATTTTTGGTAAAAGTTTTATATGTCATAGAGACCACCAGTGAATGCAACAATTAGGTGAGAGAAGTGCACGCATATTATGCTGTCTCTCCTCGCTGTGTAGAGTGAAATTAAGACGGGCCCATAGACTTTCTATTAAGCCTTTCTCCTGCAGTGGGAAGAGAGTGCAAACGTGCTCACTTATCTTTCCTAGTTCTAGCGATCTCTAGAGGTCTCAGTACGCAGACCCCCACCGATAAAAACTTGTGATATGTCTTTATGACCAGAAATTGGTTTTGATTTGATGTTAATCTGTTCATGCTTTGTACTGTGCTTTGTATTTATTCCCAAAAAGCTGTATGTAGGTGGCACTGTTTAGTTAATTATACCCTGACTCAGGTGAGGGAACTAGCTTTCCCCTCTGCGGGAGTAATTTTCTAGTGATTATAGATTGCATCAGCCAATGCTTTTGTTTTTAGCATAGCCTGAGAGAGGGATAGCAGCCATTCCTGTCTGGATCTGCTTGTGAGAAGCAGCAGCCTCAGAGTCTGGTTTAACACCTCATTGACTGTTGCTGGTTAGAAACCAAGCTTTACTGAAGCTGAAAGCTGGAGAAGACATTCATAGACTGTCTAGGATCACAAGGCCACGTGTACTAGAAAGGTATTCGCTGTCTATAGCTATAGACTTTGCTGTTCATAGAAGGATTAACAGATATATACACTTGCAGTATATAACACACTTACATAACAGTTTGGCTGACCATTTCACATTCTGCATCCCTCAGTCGAAAATTGCAGAGCTGATTGTGAGACTTTTTGCATGTGGATGGTTTGCAGTCTCTGGCATCTATCACACTTTCTTGCTATGTGTGTCTTACATTATCCGAAGGGCTCATATTACTGGGTGCTAAAGTCCTACTGGTTGTTGATTCCTCTTGCGGGAATAGTATATGAAAAGTTACATGGTGGATACAAATACGGTATATTCCTGAATAGGAAATACGTTCGATCGTGTGGACTCTACGATCATTACTTAATGCAAACAATACCAATACTGTGATAGACATTTGCAGCTAGAGCCCCTACAACTCCCATTCACTACTATGGCTCCTCAGGGGCTTGGAGCAATACTGTATATCAAAAGTTTTACTAACACTCAGTGACCCTTTAAAGGTTATGGACACCTTTGGGGCAATTTTTATTATTATTATTATTATTGCATTTTACTCATTTTGAGCTAAAAATTGTTTTTCAATCGGTCTTTATTAAAAATGTTCAGCCCCTTTTTCCTTACAGCCTTTAGATTCTCTAGTAGCAAGCTGTCTGTTTGCACGGTGTTCTGTCAGGGAACTCAGCTGACGGGTCATGTGAAGCCTTATCTTTGATTCCTGACAGCTCATAAACCTTCATTATAGCTCAATTCTTATCTTACTGAGGTAAGTGAGTGTTTATGAGCTGTCAGGAGTTCAGAGATAAGTACTATAAATAGCTACCAGTTGACAGTTCAGAGCGAAAGTGAAAGTAAGATGATCGCAGCTAGGTTAAAACTTAACCCTTTATGACAAAAACTGCTTAATTTTTAATAATTAAAAAGTGCCCCGAAGGTGTTCATAGACTTGAACACTGAAAAAACACTTCTATCCAGTTCAGCCTAAAATCCTACAATATTGATCCAGAGGAAGGTGAAAACCCCATGATTTAGAAGCTCATCTTGACTCAATAAACCCATGGATCAATGATCTGTCTTTAGAAATCTAGTAACTATAACTTATAATATTGTTACACTATGAAAACGTGTCCCAGCCCCTTTTAGTGAGTTCACCATCATACCCTCCTGTGGCAGAGAACTCCATAGTCTCTGAAGTTTTCCTGTGGCAGAGAACTTGTCACGTTCAGGGGTTATAAGAACCCCTGAACGTATCACAAGCAAACTCAGACAAGACTTCAGGACACAGACTAAGCAAAACGACCGGCTTATTAAACGATGGTTACATAATCATGATCAGAATCAAACAGGACATACGAATAGGGAACAGTGAAGACCTAAACTAACACCTAAGCACTGTCCCTACCTACTTGGATGATCTGTCCTAAACGACAGCACCCAACTGGTCGACAGTCCCTATGCTAACTAGGTGCAGGAACAAAGTACAAGCACCTGTGTTTGTGTTCTTTGACTGTTTAGTATGCCAGAATCAGGGCATACTTAACAGTCATAAAACACGAACACAAGACCAGACCAAAGATAAAGACTAAGATGTATCAGACGTTGCGGGCGTATGTAACATCGATGAACAATCAGGATGACCACACGAGTCAGGATCAAGTCACACTGATCCGGATAGCACCTGCCCTGCACACAGCTTTTCTGGAGACAGAAGACAGTATGACTCGCAGGCACACCACTCACAGATATAAATTGCAGGGTGATTAAGACATTTGACCACCTGATGTTCAGACACACAGACCAGGGATACATTAACCCTACATGAACACAGAGAGCATCCAAGTCATGGGGAACTGTTCACACACATGAGCCAGAACGTTCAACCCAAGCAACCAGCATACACAGGAACCCATCATCTGCAGCCAGTGTGCTGCAGCACAGGCAGCCAGCCTACATGGCAACGTGGTGTCACATGAACCACACTGTGACAGAACTCCATAGTTTGACTGCTCTTACAATGAAGAATCCACATTATTTGCTTAATTCATGTGCCTTGCTCCATTGATGTGGCCTAATTACTATTGAATTATACATCTCTGGGTAATTAAACCACAAAAGAAGAATTAACAAGATATTTAAATTCCTCCATAATACTCATTATTAATGGTTCTGCTTGGACGCTTTGAAAGGAAATATTTTAATCAGAGGAGGTCTTCCTCTGTGTTGTCTTTGAACATGTGGCATTGGTGCAGTGTAGACCCTTGTTTTAAGATCTATAGACTTTTTTTTGTAGACATGGGGACAGAATGAATTTGGGTACAGATTTAAAAGACTGTAATTACAGATCAATTTACAAAAAACAGAATGAGCAAGAAGCCGAAACAATAAGGAAGGGACCTTGCTGCTTTCCTTTTAGCAGATCTCATTTTCAATCAAGCATTGTAAAACAGCACAATTAAGGTAATTTAAGTTCAGAATACATTTTCTGAGCTTGATAGAAGTATAATAACATTGAAATCAATCTTAAATATGAATAGGCTTGCCAGCACTAGTTCATTAAGATCAGAGTCTTGAGGCATTGTATGTTTTCCTGCACTATTTAGGACACTGGAGATATGCCTTGTGCTATTCATGACTCATTTCATGCATTTCAAATATTTGTCAAAAATACATAAAATTATGACAATAAAACACATTAACCTAGAAAATCAAACTCTAATCTAGTAGTAATAGAGTGCAATGTAGAATGTTTGATGCCTTGTTCCAACTTAGTCATAATATTATTCAAAATAAGCACAAATAATAGTGATGAGAGGCATAGGCAATATTCATGTTCACGATATTTTGTCAATATTTCGCATAATATTCACGAATTCTAGAATTCGTGACCTCCAGTCATTATTTTAGCGATTTCGCAAATCGGCACTAATGATGCGCATATTTTTGCGCAATACATGCAACTTCACATTTTATCAGGTCTGAGTAGATATTACTGATTGGTGCACTATGTGCACCAAGTATTGTTGTGACATCACAGCACTATGTCTGTAGCATGTATGTATGGACAGCAGAGAAACAGTAATTCCTATCACACTACCTAACACCCTGCACTGGAACCTATCAGCTACACTATATCACTATCTAACCTACACTGAATATCTCCCACTAACTATCTGTAATATATATATATATGAGCTAAATAACTATCTAATGTAATTGGATAAGGAACAGGATCCAGATGAAAGCACAGAGCACAGCTGATGTCACTGCTCTCTCTCAGAACTGCCAAAAAAACAGCAGAAATCTAAAGAAAAAACTGTAGAAAATGGCTACTGGGGAGTTTCCTATATAGTAAGGGATAGGCAACTTTCCTGTTGGTTACTAGGGATGTTGCTACGCTTTGACAAATATATTGCAGCCTTCTCATTGGCCCACAAGAGACTATTCGTGATTACGAATATATAGCACTATATTCTACATCTTCGCAAATTCTCGAAGTGCTGAAATTCGCAATAAAATTTGCGAATAGAATATTCGCGATCAACACTAACAAATAACTATAATTCACTGAAGAGTTTGAAATATCATGGACTCATCCAGAGCACAGAGATTGTGAGGGATAACTATAGGGGGCAGGTACAGAGGCTGCCTTTCCTGCTGGTTCCCTATACCGGAATATACCCAAAAGCCTGTCTCTGCTAAACAAAAAAAATAATTGCAGTACTTGAAGTAATGGTTCTAAATCTGGGATCATCAATAACCACACATGCAGCTTTGAATATTAGTTAGAAAAGTTTACCTATACCTCAATCTTTCATATCCATTCTTGTTTTTGTCTTAAAAGCTGCACCACTGTGCACCCAAAAGGAACTAAAAGTATAAAACACTACTCCATCTCATCTCTTTTTATCCATCCCTAAGTGGATGAGAAAACAAACGCTATGGTGTGGACACAGAGAGTAAGGTTCCTATACACCTTAAATAATGGTTGCTAAATCATTATCTCCCCGGACTCCCCCATACACACACACAGGCCCAGACGGTGAATCTACCCAACTAGGCAGATTCGCGGTGGGCTGCACTGTCCAATGCAACTGTGTGCTGCCTATCTCTAGCCCCTTTAAAATCTATACTTCCTATTTGCCCTGCCCCCCCTCACCCCCACCCCACCGTGGCAGACCACTGTAACCTCACAGCGGCCCAGGGAGTCACATGACTGCGCAGCAGCAGTTAACAGGTCCTGGCATACTTGCACAGAGTGACAGAAGCTGGAGTCTCATGGTGGACTGGAGTAAAGAACCTCCTATTTTTTAGTCCTGGGCAGGGTTCATTTTGCAGGGTCTAAGTTAGCTCTGCCCCCCGCACCTCATTCCCATGTCCACTGCTCCATCCAAGATGAGCTGCCGAAATCCTGATCATACCTGACTGTAGGTCCCCAGCATACTCTCGTCTCCCAGGTCCTCTTTCAGGCACCTGGGCCCACTCCCACTGCCGGCAACTCTGCCCCCTTAGAGCTGGTGAGTGAATGTGAGGATGGCAGCTGCTGAATACAGAATAGTGGGGGGCAGTCTAGATCCGACACTTTCATAATGCAGTTGAGCATAGGCACTTAGGGGGTGGAAGGGTATAGGTACTTAGAGGGTGGAAGGGCTGCTGTAAAAAAGGCACATTCACTTCTTCGGGGGTGGGATTTTTAAAAGTTCACCAGTACTCCAGTGGGGAGGTGGGCTTTCGGAGGCCGCTGTAATGAAACTGACCATCAGTATTTGGGGGATTGTCACTCTGCTTTACCAGACTGTTCATATGCCTCTGTACATGTGCCATGCAGTACAGCAGGAAAGCCTGGGTGACATTCCATGTAACTAGATTAGGCCGATCAGGGTGCTACTACACTGCGCCTTTTTCTTGGACTTTTTTTTTTTTTTTTACTTGACCATAAAATTCATGCATTTTTTGCAAACCTTTTCTTGGGTGGCATTTTTTAGTCACAGAGTGTTTTACTTTTAAGCGGTTTCTTTTTCCTGTGGAGTTCATTGGAAATGCCTGAAAACTCACCACAACCAGAGCAGGCTGCGATTTCCAAGATGGCAAGGGAGCAGAAAACACAAGGAAACTGAAGAATACAGTTTTGTAGGGCATTTTATAATTTCCTATTGTCCAAAATATAACATCTGGCTGCAGCTCCAAAAACATGTTGACATCCCCGCCCCCCATAATGTTTTAGTACCAAAAAAAAGTATTGTGAGACCACCCTAATTCCCCATTTACAAGGTCTGCCACAGCACTGTTCATTCCCAATTACTGCCTGCTCGTTACAGCAGGTGAGATATGCATTTATAGGCAGCAATCAACTCCACTATACGGGAATAAGTGATAGCTGCTGTGATCACTCATTCCCATACAGATTCACTGTTTCTGACACTGAGCAAGCAGTCGTTCATCTGGTGAAAACATGTTGATGTGGACACCAAAATCATCACTTATGGGCACCAGACCTTGCTGTGTAAACAGAGATCCGCTGCCCAGAAATGATGATTATGGTGTCCACATCAACATGTTTTCAGTAGATGAACGACTGTTTGATCATTTATTAGGTGAGCATTCCCAATAACTGCCCCAATTATTGGCCCTTGAATGCAGTGAATGGCATCTGGCTGGAAGGTCACCTCCAGCTGCAGCATTAATTGGTTCTGGCACTGTACCTATGGAGTAAGCTTGGTTCTGGTACCGGAACTACAGTATGTGGCAAGCTTGGTTTTTGCACTGTAACTATGTACTAAGATTGGTTGTGGTGGTATATCTAGGCAATGTGCTTGGTTTTGGTACTGTATCTGTAGTACCCTAGACTTGGGGTATATGTAATTGCTTTATAATGCACTGTCTGTAATGTTATGTTATACACTGCTGCAGTATGTAATTAGCGTTGGTCGCCACTAGTCGAATCACAATTTTTTATCGCGAACATCGGCACTTTGAGAATGCGCAAAGATTTAGAATATATAGTGCTATATATTCGTATTCGCGAATATTCTAGATATTTTTTCATGTGAACCCATGATCCCTCCCTGCTTCTTGCTTGTGGGCCAATGAGAAGGCTGCAATGTCTTTGCCTGAGCTTAGCAACATCCCTAGCAACCAATAGGAAAGTTGCCTACCCCTTACTATATAAGAACCTCCCCAGCAGCCATTTTCTACAGTTTTTTGCAGTTCTGAGAGAGACAGCAGCGTCATTGCTGTGTTCTGTGCTTTGCTGAGTCATTACATTAGATAGTTAGTTTATATATATATAATACAGATAGTTAGTGGGAGATAGTTAGTGTAGGTTAGATAGTGATATAGTGTAGCTATCCATACATACATGCTGTGTCACAAGTTCACAGCAATACTTAGTGCACCAATCAGTAATATGTAGTCAGACCTGCTAAAATATGAAGTTGCATGTATTTCGCCAAAATATGCGCATCATTAATTGCCAATTTGTGCAATTGCAAATAAAGCCATTGTATATAAAGCTATTGCAGTGCTCTGCCGTGCCAACCATTTCTGCAGTCTCAAAAAAACTTCTAGCAACTTGAAAAATGTAGCAAAAGTGACCCACGTCTGTATTGCATGTGCAATACACACATTATACATTGCCGATTTTCGTAATTAAGAAAATAATGGCGAATTCTCGAATTTATGACGAATATTCGCAAAATGTGAGGAATTTGAATATTGCCCCTGCTGCTCACCAATATATGTAATGTGACACACCCAGTATGCTTAAAGGGGTTGTCTCATCATAGACAATGGGGGCATGGGATATGCCCCCTTTGTCTTATAGGTGCGGGTCCCACCGTTGGGACCCACACCTATATAGAGAACGGAGCCCTGCAAGGTGGTGGCTGGAGGACTCCGGTCTGGCCACCTCCAAGCCGGCTCCCCATAGAAGTAAATAGGAGCGTACCGCGCATGCACGGCCCCCACTCCCATTCATTTCTATGGGGCCGACGGAAATAGCCAAGCTCGGCTCGGCTATTTTCGCTGGCCCCATAGAGAATGAATGGAGGGCGGCTGCGCATGCACAGTGCACCCTCCTTCACTTGCGGGGCTCCGTTCTCGATATAGGTGCAGGTCCCAGCAGTGGGACCCACACCTATAAGACAATGGGGGCATATCCTAGCGATATGCCCCCATTGTCCATGATGAGACAACAATGATGAGACTCAGAATATGGAGACACTAAAATATCATGTTTTTGTTTAAAAAATGCTGGTATTATGTAAAACTTAAGTAAATAAAAAAAAAAGTACACATATTAGGTATCGCCGTGTACGTAATAACCTGCTCTATAAAAATATCTCATGACCTAACTGCTCAGGTGAATACCGTAGAAAAAAAAATGGTGTAAAAAAAGTTATTTTTTGTCACCTTACATCACAAAAACTGCAATAGCAAGCAATCAAAAAGTCATACACACCCCAAAATAGTGCCAATCAAACCATCATCTCATCCCGCAAATATCATACCCTACCCAAGATAATCGCCCAAAAACTGAAAAAACTATGGCTCTCAGACTATGGAGACATTAAAACATGATTTTTTTTTGGTTTAAAAAATGAAATCATTGTGTAAAACTTACATAAATAAATAAAAAGTTGACATATTAGGTATTGCCGCGTCCGAAATAACCTGAACTCACATGAACTAACCCCTCAGGTGAATACTGTAAAAAAATAAAAATAAAAACGGTGTAAAAAAAGGCACCTTATATCACAAAAAGTGTAATAGCAAGCGATTAAAAAGTCATACGCACCCCAAAATAGTTCCAATCAAACCGTCATCTCACCCCGAAAAAAATTAGCCCCTTCACAAGACAGTCGCCCAGAAAATAAATAAAACTATGGCTTTCAGAATGTGAAGACACTAAAGAATCTTTTTTTTTTTTTTTTTTTTTTTTTATAAAATGCTTTGTTATGTAAAACTGAAACAAATAACCCAAAAAAGTCATATTTGGTATTGTCGCGTCCGTGACAACCTGTTCTATAAAAATATCACATGATCTGACCCAGTGATGGTGAACCTTTTAGAGACCGAGGTCCCAAACTGCAACCAAATGCCCACTTATTTATCGCAAAGTGCCAGCACGGCAATTTAACCTGAATACTAATATAGTATATCATCCATGTACTTTATCATTTAGCTATAATAGCTTAATAGCCTACATTCAGTGAGCCGCCTGTGCTGTTCATAATGCATCCTGTGCTGATGAATGGCAGGAAAAGTCTAAAGAATATTGGTACGCCATAGACTTTTTCCAAGGCGCGGGTGCCCACAGAGAGGGCTCTGAGTGCCATCACTGATCTAACCTGTCAAATGAATGTTGTAAATAACAGAAAATAAAAACGGTGCCAAAACAGCAATTTTTTGTTACCTTGCCTCACAAAAAGTGTAATATAGAGCAACCAAAAATCATATGTACCCTAAAATAGTACCAACAAAACTGCCACCCTATCCCGTAGTTTTCCTAAATGGGGTCGCTTTTTTGGAGTTTCTACTCTAGGGGTGCATCAGGGGGGCTTCAAATGGGACATGGTGTCAAAAAAACCAGTCCAGCAAAATTCGCCTTCCAAAAAACCGTATGGCATTCCTTTCCTTCTGTACACCGTGTGGCCGTACGGCAGTTTACGACCACATATGGGGTGTTTCTGTAAACTACAGAATCAGGGCCATAAATATGGAGTTTTGTTTGGCTGTTAACCCTTGCTTTGTAACTGGAACAAAAATATTAAAATGGAAAATCTGGCAAAAAAGTTAAATTCTAAAATTTCATCTCTATTTTACATTAAATCTTGGGGAACACCTAAAGGGTTAACAAAGTTTGTAAAATCAGTTTTGAATACCTTGAGGGGTGTAGTTTCTACAATGGGGTCATTTTGGGTGGTTTCTATTATGTAAGCCTCGCAAAGTGACTTCAGACCTGAACTGGTCCCTAAAAATTTGTTTTTTGAAAATTTCTGAAAAATTTCAAGATTTGCTTCTAAACTTCTAAGCCTTGTAACATCCCCAAAAAATAAAATATCATTCCCAAAATGATCCAAACATGAAGTAGAAATATGGGGAATGTAAAGTAATAACTATTTTTGGAGGTATTACTATGTATTATAGAAGTAGAGAAATTGAAACTTGGAAATTTGCAATTTAAAAAAAAAAAGGTAAATTTTGTATTTTTTTTATAAATAAAAATTAATTTTTTTGACCTCATTTTGCCAGTGTCATGGAGTACAATATGTGACGAAAAAACAATCTCAGAATGGCCTGGATAATTAAAAGCGTTTTAAAGTTATTCACACATAAAGTGACACTGGTCAGATTTGCAAAAAATGGCCTGGTCCTTAAAGGGGTTGTCCAAGTTATATTTATTGATGACCTATCCTCAGGATAGGTCATCAATATCAGATCTGAGGGGTCCGACACCCGGCACCCCCTCCGATCAGCTGTTTGAAGAGGAGACTCGCACGGTGTCAGCGCTGCCTCCTCTTCACTGTTTACCTTATAGCCGTTGCATCTGCAGTGGTGAGCAGGTGTAATTACACCCAAGCCTTCCTATTGAAATGAATGGGAAGGCTCGGGTGTAATTACACCTGCTCACCACTGCAGATGCAACGGCTAGCAGGTAAACAGTGAAGAGGAGGCAGCGCAGACACCGTGCGAGTCTCCTCTTCAAACAGCTGATCGGCTGGGGTGCCGGGTGTCAGACCCCCTCCGATCTGATATTGATGACCTATCCTGGAGATAGGTCATCAATAAATATAACTTGGACAACCCCTTTAAGGTGAAATATGGCTGTGTACTAAGGGGTTAAGCATGAGACTGGCATGGCCAGAGTTAACAATCGTTGCTTAGGGTGTGGGCTGACCCCTTCCCCTAGTTCCAGGAGAAGATTCTAGTTGTGCTAGACATAGGCTTTGTGAGGACGGGCCTGTAGAAGGTAGAGAACAAATATTATGTGCTCCTTTTCTTAGGCGTTCAGCTTCTATGCTTCCAGAGACTAATAATCATCAGAGAGAGAGAGAGGAAAGATTGTCGAGAATTTTCATGGCTACAGTGTGAGAATCAGCAAGGTAACCATTGTAATGCATTACATAGTTTGTTGCTACATCGGGGAAACAAGTTAAGACACCCTATTCACCACAGATTAGTGGATTCAACAGCTACATTTTAGTCAGCAAGGTGATCAGCGTACATAATAATAATAAAATGTATTTATATAGCGCCACCATATTTTGCAGCGCTTTACAAATTCATAGGGTTCATGTACGAAACAAAAGTAACTGGCTAATATGCAACTGAAAAACTAGGAGTAAGGGCCCTGCTCGCAAGAGCTTACAAGACAGGAGTGGTGCCAGCTGATCTGCTTGGGGTTTGGGACTACTAGAGGATAGAGTTTAGGTCAGAGGGGTTGGTTGGGGAAAGGTTTAGTCTGGGAAAAGTCATTTTAGGTAGCTTGAAAAGCCTGCCTGAAAAGATGTTTTTTTTTTAAGGCACGTTTGAAGGTGGAGAAGTTGTGAATTGACCTAGTATTCCTGGGCAGAGTATTCCAGAGAGTAGGTGTAGCTCGAGAAAAGTCTTGAAGATGGGAGTGAGAGGTACGAATTATAGAGGTTATTAATCTTAGGTCGCTAACAGAACGGAGAGCACAAGTAGGGTGGTAGATGGAGATGAGGGAGGAGATGTATGGAGGTGCAGCACTGTGGAGAGCTTTGTGGGTGAGGGTGAGAAGTTTGAACTGTATTCTGTGGTGGATGGGCAACCAGTGAAGTGACTGGCACAGACTAGTAGCATCATTGTAGCGGTTGGATGGATAGATGAGCCTGGCTGCAGCATTTAGAACAGACTGAAGGGGGAGAGTTTAGTGAGAGGGAGACCGATTAGTAATGCGTTGCAGTGGTCAAGACGAGAATGAATCAAGGCAACAAGAGTTTTTACCGTTTCCACCGTAAGAAAAGGGCGAATTCTGGCGATATTCTTGAGGTGCAGACGACAAGAGCGTGTAAGTGATTGAATATGGGGGAACAAAGGAAAGATCAGTCAAATGTGGCCGCAAGACAGCGGGCATGTTGTATAGGAGTTATGATAGTGCTGCAGACCGAAATTGAAATATCAAGTTTAGGTGAGTTAGTAGCTGGGGGAAAGACAAGAAGTTCCGTTTTTGAGAGGTTCAATTTTAGATACAGAGAGGACATGATGTTAGAGACAGCTGCCAGACAATTACTGGTGCACAGTATAGAGAGACTTTTGATAAGTTCAATCTGGCCTGGGGACTTACTGAGTAAGCTTGGTCACTGTATTTATGTGCAATGTTTGGTTCTGGCACTATAACTGTAGTAAATCTTTGCATATTAGGGGACATAGCAAAAGGTTTGAATGCTAGTGTCTGCCTGTCCTTGACCATTTGATTAGGTGTTTCCTCTTTTATTTTCATTTGTGTTTCATTGATAGTGTAGTTTACATATTTAAGGGGACAGTGAGATGCTTGACCAAATAAAGCTAAATCGCCCGAAGCATGCATAGCACATCACTATTTTTTCACAATATTGTATGTGGACTGGTGGGGTTTGTGTGACTGGGCTGCTTATTAGCAGCACTGTACGTACATTACATACTTGTTTTGGCCATATGTTTTTTCAATGGGGAGAGAGGAGAAAGCTCCTGCCAATCACTTCTGGTGGTGGCTTATCCCTCCTCGTACAAAAAACTGTGCTTTGAAATTCAACATGCCAAATACTTCTTACCTCTGACATCATGTGTGTTCGATGGGACCCCCACCGACCACAAGAACAGAGACCCCGCCCCCAAAATTAATAAATCAAGTATATTCATCTCTGTGGGACTGCTGAAGATAGCGAAATTCAAATGTTTGGCCATTTCCACCAGTCTCAAATAGATAAATGGAGTGGCAGTGCACATGATTGACCTACAGCTACATTTATTTCAGGAAGTTCCAGGGATTGGACCCCCACTGATCTAATAGTTACCCCTTGTGCTGTGGATAGGGGATACGTTTTTACAACCAAAATCACCTTTTAAGTCTCTTTAACAATCTACTAGTAACTGTTATCCATAAAATTCATTATTTGAGTCCTATACATACAATAGACATAAAGCAGTAGATTTTTTTCATCAGTACCCTCACTGCTTCTTGCTTGTGGGCCAATGAGAAGGCTGCAATATCTTTGTCTGAGCTTAGCAACATCCCTAGCAACCAATAGGAAAGTTGCCTACCCCTTACTATATAGGAAACTCCCCAGCAGCCATTTTCTGATGTTTTTTTGCAGTTCTGAGAGAGAGAGAGAGCAGTGACATTGCTGTGCTCGGTGCTTTGCTGAGTCATCTGCATCCTCATTCAATTACATTAGTTAGTTAGCTCATATATATAATACAGATAGTTAGTGGGAGATAGTCAGTGTAGGTTAGATAGTGATATAGTGTAGCTGTTAGGTTCCAGTGCAGGGTGTTAGGTAGTGTGATAGGAATGACTGTTCTGTGATAGGGATTAGTGTCTTTGTCTTTCGTCTTTTAAAAGCAAATAGTCATTTGCTGTCTGTTTTTCTGTGCTGTTATACGGATTACTGTGCTTAAAAATGTAGCAAAAGTGAGCCACGCCTGTTTTGCGCGCGCAATACGTGCATATTACATTGACGATTTTTGCAATCAAGAAAATAATGACTGGTGATCACGAACTCTAGAATTTGTGAATTTATGGTGAATATTAGGCCAAAAATACGCTAAATATTGTGAATGCTGCTCATCACTCATGCTCATGCTCCAATGCTCTCACTTGCCCTGTGCTGTATCGTGTAGGGCAAGGGCTGTTTGTTTAGATTTTTTACACTGCTAGGCGTAGGCTTCTGCCTTGCAGTGTTCCCGGTGACGTCACCAACACTAATGGATGGGGATTAGCGCTGCTCTGTTTTACAAGCTAGGGAAGTACTAAACCCCGCCCATTAGTGCCGATGACATCACCAGGCTCACGGCTAGGCCTCCGCCTAGCAGAGACCCGATACTTCACCACCCATTCTGCTGAATCTGCAAAGAAAGTTTATGTACCCATTCTTGCACAACCTTTAAGTTAGTACTGGAGCCCCCTACCTACGGGGTCCCTTTGAAGCTGCACAGGTTGCAGATATGGAGTATCCCATCCTCCAGCAGGCCGTTCAACACACATAAATCTATGGCACCCTTCTATTTTCCATCTGTATTCACACCTTTATTTAAAGTATATTTGCTGCAGAAAGATACATGTGTTGGGTCTTCTGCTCCCCCCCCCCCCCAACCCTCGCAAGGACCCTTTTAATGCCACTTCTGAAAGTGGTGTGAGGGCCAAAAATTCACAAATTGCAAATACAGCACCAGACGAAATTTGCTACTTTTTCACAGCAGAATTCTGGTGTAAAAGCCGTGGTAACTGCCCCCCCCCCCCCCATGTCTTTTTTATTCTCTAAAAATACAGATCTTGAATAATCTTGTTTCAAAGGATCACAGTGACTTTATTTTATGCAAAGTGCAGCAATTCTCTTTAGCGGGTGTGCACACAGTTTAATATACGGTGTAGGAGTATGGAACTGTGGAAATAATTGTCTCGCTTACTGTGCTGTTTATTAAGTGTTAGTTTGTGGAAATTGCCAGGCAGTTGAATCCATTAGTTCAGAAAAGCGAAGAATGGAGCTATTTCAATTTTAAGTATGTTTGCTGCAGAAGAATGTGAAGGAAATTGATTCATTGTCTTTCTTTTGTTGTATAATAGTATTGTTTTCATGTTTTCGTGCCCCTGGATGAGTGCATCCTGATTTTAGCTTGTGAGCCAGACAGCATTGTCCCTGGATGGGTATGCATTTATTTACAACACTATAAAAAGGTGAACAGAGTGGCATACTAAGAATAGAAAAAAAATCAATAAAATAGGCTTGATCAACATTTAGGTGCAGCTATTTTTATTTTAAAGTCAACCTTTGTGAGAAGACAGGTCACTATGAGTACTCTTTAACATGTCCCTATTGTAAGGGATCGCTGCTCTCTCTCAGGGGGTCGCAATCACAGACTTCTCCTCTGACAACGTGGTTCAAGTCCAAAAGGTGCTTTATTTCGGCACTTCAGCACCATTACACACATAAACATAGAAAATAAACGCCTGCCTGTCTAGGCTCTACCTAATACACGTGTTGTCTCTACCTCACCTATAGAGCGCCGTTAACACACAGGATTAGATCCGGCTTCCTCAGCCATATACGGTCCAGCAGCATCCAGGCTGTGATCACACCAGCACCCTTGGGGGGAGATGGTCCAGAGGTCCTCCGGACTCTAACTGTGTGACCCTCTTTCAGTAGGCGTCGCTGGGCCCCCCAAACTTCAGGCCTTACAAAGCCTCATGGCCCTCCTGGCTGAGACCACACAGATCCTCTCAGGCTTCCCTCTCTCTCAGGTTTCCTCAGCCTTTCTCCCTCCAAGTCATACAGAGGGTTGTTTTATCCAGGGCTCGAGTCCTGCGGGAATGTGTGGGAACGGCGTTCCTGCACTTTTTTCATAGCAGGAACGCTGTTCCCTTTCAGGGCCGCCCGTCTTTAACGTCGGGCAAAAGGACCAGGAAGCGGTGAAGGCTTTGTACTCACTGCTTCCTGGTCCTCTGTAGGTAACACTTGAAGTTAAAATATACCATCGGATTGGAGAAAACACAGATCCGATGGTATATTCTAAATCCGAGGCTTTCCCATGGTGATGGGGATGCTGCATCATTGGTGGGCAGTGCGCCCCTCCGGTATTCCGGTATTAAAATCATTGGTGGGCAGTGTGCCCTCCCCCCCGCCCTTCCCAGTATTAAAATCATTGGTGGCAGTCCGGTATTCCGGTATTAAAATCATTGGTGGGCAGTGCGCCCTCCACCCCGCCCTTCCCAGTACTCAAATCATTGGGGGCAGTGCGCCCGCCCTTCCCAGTATTAAAACCATTGGTGGGCAGTGCGCCCTCTCCCCCCATCATTGGTGGCAGTGACAGTTCCGATCAGAGTCCCAGCAGTGTAATGCTGGGGCTCTGATCGGTTACTATGGCAGCCAGGATGCTACTGAAGTCCTGTCTGCCATGGCCAGTTACTCTGCAGCAATATACTTACATGCGCTGTGGCCGCCCGGTTGCTCCTTCTTGTAACTCACAGGTCTGTGCGGCGTATTGCTATAAGCATAAGCAATGCGCCGCACAGACCTGTGAGTTACAAGAAGAAGGAGCGTCGGGCAGCCACAGCGCATGTAAGTATGCTGCTGACTAACTGACCATGGCAGCCACACAGGAGTTCAGTAGTGTCCTGGCTGACATGGTAACCGATCGGAGCCCCAGCATTACACTGCTAGGACTCCGATCGGAACTGCCGCTGCCACCAATGATGGGGGGGAGGGCGCACTGCCCACCAATGATTTTAATACTGGGGGGGGCGCACTGCCCACCACTTATTTTAATACTGGGGAGGGCACACTGCCCACCAATGATTTTAATATGGGGGAAGGGGGTGCACTGCCCACCAATGATTTTAATACTGGGGAGGGTATGGGGGAGGGCGCACTGCCCACCAATGATTTTAATACCGGGGAGGGTGCACTGCCCACCAATGATTTTAATACCGGGGAGGGTGGGGGAGGGTGCACTGCCCACCAATGATTTTAATACCGGTAAGGGTGGGGGAGGGTGCACTGTCCACCAATGATTTTAATATCGGGGAGGGGGGGACGGCATTGGGAGCTGGTGAGAGGCACTGGGCTGGTGAGAGGCACTGGAGGCTGATGGAGCGGCTACTGGGGGCTGCTATGAGGCTACTGGGGGTTGATATATGGCTACTGGGGGCTGATATAAGGATACTGGGGGCTGCTATGAGGCTACTGGGGGCTGCTATGAGGCATGGGGCTCTTATCTGAGGTCTGATTGGGAGTCATTCATATTGGGGTCTGAGCTGAGGTGTGATCTGAGGTCTTATTGGGGTCTTATTAACATTGAGGATCTTACTGGGGCTGTTAGCTGAGGTCTGATTAACATTGGGGGTCTGATTGGTGGTCTGACATGAGGTATAATGAAAAATATTTTTTTTCCGGAGCAGCTTGGAGAAAAAAGGCCTCACAGTCTCCCACACTCCTTCTGCCCGGCGAAGCGAGCCAGTACCCCTGAGGCCAAGCCTGTCAGCACCCCTGAGGCTAAGCCAGCCAGCACCCCTGAGTCTTCAGAACTGTAAGTAAATTATATATAAGGGAAGCTTATAATATGAAAGAGACGAATTATGTCTGAAAAGTTTTTTTTTCAAATTCCAGTTTTTGTTTACGTTTTATGTTGCACAGAATTTGCTGCTATATATATATATATATATATATATATATATATATATATATATGTATTTATTTATTTATTTTGGGGGGGGGGGCGGGGTGGCAGTGGATCTTGGGTGAGTTCCCACACTTTTTTTTTCCCAGGACTTAACCCCTGGTGTTATCCCTCTTTGATTACAGCAGCAGGCCTCACCTGCGATCACCTCCGGCAAAAGACAAGTGGAAGGGTGTGGACTGGGATATACACGCCTCCCAGCACTTATACTGTGCACATTACCACAATATATTTCAACAAAGCAGGTCTAGCAAAACCTATTACACAGTTTATGAATTATTCTATTACCTTAAAGAGGTATTCTGGGATTTTACTTATGATGGTCATCAATATCTGATTGGCAGGGGTCTGACATCCCGCACCCCTCCTCCCCTGATCAGCTATTCTGCAGTAGCTCTGGTACCAGAAATACACAGCTCTGTCCCTTGTGTAGTGGATAGAGCTAGTAACGACAACACTGCACCTAATTACTCCTGCAGCAATGCAGTTACCAGCTCCATCTACTGCATATCCAGGTTCTGGGGCTGGAGAAGAGCTGAGCAGGATGTTGGACCCACGCCAATCAGATATTGATGGTCTATCCTGATGTTAGGCAATGAATAGTAAAACTTTGGACAACCCCTTATAGGAACAAAGATTCCTAACATTTGTATTAGCTATGTAAAAAAGTAACCGTATTTACCTGTAGACCACTCTTCATTTCTTAATGGCCCACATTTGCTAACATCGGTGCACTTCGATTTTGGCATAAATTGTGACATAATGTGGAGCAATTTGGCACATCAAGTATGACAGACAGTTTCTGCACCTAGTCTGACAGGGTTACGAACATGTCTTCCCAGTAATTGGCCCGAGCCTTGAAAAGCGTAAAAGGGAGTTGCTAAAGATTGCAGCAATTATTTCATCTGAGTGATTATGTCCAGGGTCAAAATAAGACATACTGTAGTCTCCTACGTTATCATATTGCATACAGAAATTCTTTATGGATGTGCTGGGACGCCTGATGAAATAAAAAAGAAAGTATTATGGAACAAATTCACAGACATACAAAGTTTCATGACACAAGATATATCTCGTAGATTGTAAGCCCTCACGGGCATTTGGTCTGAAGGGCAGTTGAGTAATACAGCAATTGTTATCCACCAGCTTCTACATCTCAGGATGTACAGTGAGTTACCATTCAGTACGATTGCCTAACATCAACAAGACAAAGCACTTAAATGTACAGTGCATGTAAGGGTACTTTCACACTAGCGGCAGGATGGATCCGACAGGCTGTTCACCCTGTCGGATCTGTCCTGCCGCTATTTTGCCGTGCCGCCGGACTGACGCTCTGTCCCCATTGACTATAATGGGGGCGGGGGCGAGATGCCGTCGGACTAAAAGTACTGCATGTCCGACTTTTTAGTCCGGCGGCCTCTCGCCGTGCACTGCCCCGTCCCTATTATAGTCAATGGGGACGGAGCGGCAGTCTGGCAGCACGGCGAAATAGCGGCAGGACGGATCCAACAGGGTGAACAGCCTGTTGGATCCGTCCTGCCACTAGTGTGAAAGTACCCTTACTCAGAGCTTTTAACGACAAGATTTTACCGTTCCAACAAGAATACCTTGGCAACAGAGCTAACATAAGAAGCTTTTGGGCCCTGTACAGACAAATACTCCAGTTCCCATGTCTGTCCTTCTACATCACCTGTCCTCCATCTTGAATCACATTTAACAAGTAATAAAATCCTTTCCTCATAATGATTATGTTATCCTCTCTGGCCAATGGATCTGATGGTCCCTATTAGGAATTGGAAAACAGAAGGGGCTTGTGCAGTTGCACATGGTTATAGCCAGGTTTTCCATTAACATTTGCAAATTTCCAGTTTTCTGCCTTTGCCCTGTATCTAAATACTGTGGCCAAGGTAGAGGGATTGGCTGGTTCATCTTCTTTCCCCCAATTCCTAGGACAACATAGGAAGTCCATTGTACAAGTTTTGTGGTATGACTGCCCGCAACATGAAGTTCCCAAGTGGTAATAGATTTTCCCTTAACCCCTTTAGGACACGGCCTTATTTCAACTTAAGGACCAGGCCATTTTTTGCAAATCTGACCAGTGTCACTTTAAGTGGTGATAACTTTAAAACGCTTTGACTTATCCAGGCCATTCTGAGATAGTTTTTTCGTCACATATTATACTTCATGACACTGGTAAAATGAGGTGAAAAAAAATAATTTTTATTTATAAAAAAATACAAAATTTACCAAAAATCTGTAAACAATTCCAAATTTCCAAGTTTCAATTTCTCTGCTTCTATAATACATAGTAATACCTCCAAAAATAGTTATTACTTTACATTCCCCATATTTCTACTTCATGTTTGGATCATTTTGAGAATGATATTTTATTTTATGGGGATGTTACAAGAAGTAGAAGTTTAAAAGCAAATCTTGAAATTTTTCTGAAATTTTCAAAAACCCAATTTTTAGGGACCAGTTCAGGTCGGAAGTCACTTTGCGACTCTTACATAATAGAAACCACCCAAAAATGACCCCATTCTAGAAACTACACCCCTCAAGGTATTCAAAACTGATTTTACAAACGTCGTTAACTCTTTAGGTGTTCCACAAGAATTAATGGAAAATAGAGATGAAATTTCAGAATTTAAATTTTTGGGCAAATTTTCCATTTTAATCAATTTTTTACAGTAACAAAGCAAGGGTTAACAGCCAAACAAAACTCAATATTTATTGCCCGGATTCTGTAGTTTACAGAAACACCTCATATGTGGTCGTAAACTGCTGTACGGGCACACGGTAGGGCGCAGAAGGAAAGGAATGCCATACGGTTTTTGGAAGGCAGATTTTGCTGGACTGGTTTTTTTGACACCTTGTCCCATTTGAAGCCCCCCTGATGCACCCCTAGAGTAGAAACTCCAAAAAAGTGACCCAATTTTAGAAACTAGGGGATAGGTTGGAAGTTTTGTTGGTACTAGTTTAGGGTACATATGATTTTTGCTATATTACACTTTTTGTGAGGCAAGGTGGCACAATTTATATCTTTTGTTATTTACAACATTCATCTGACAGGCTAGATCATGTGGTATTTTTATTTACCAGGTTGTCATGGACGCGGCGATACCTAATATGTATATATTTTTTTATTTATGTAAGTTTTACACAATGATTTCATTTTTTAAGCAAAAAAAAATAATCATGTTTTAGTGTTTCCATAGTCTAACAGACATTTTTTCAGTTTTTGGGCGATTATCTTGGGATTTTTGCGGGAGGAGATGACGGTTTGATTGGCACTATTTTGGGGTGCGTGTGACTTTTTGATCGCTTGCTATTACACTTTTTGTGATGTAAGGTGACAAAATGGTTTATTTAGCACAGTTTTTAGTTTATTTGTTTTTTATTTATGTAAGTTTTACACAATAACAGCTTTTTTAAAATAAAAAAAATGATGTTTTAGTGTCTTCATATTCTGAGCCATAGTTTATTTGTTTTTTGGGCGATTGTCTCAGGTAGGGGCTAATTTTTTGCGGAATGAGGTGACGGTTAGATTGGTACTATTTTTGTGGGCAAATGCCTTTTTGATCGCTTGCAGTTGTACTTTTTGTGATGTAAGGTGTTTATCTGAGGGGTTAGGTCATGTGATATGTTTATAGAGCCAGGCGATACGGACGCGGCGATACCTAATATGTATACTTTTTCCACCTATTTTTTACCAACAATTTTTTATAACTTTATTTGGAGATAATGACTTTTTATTTTTACTTGAAACTTTTAATTTTTGGGGGAAAACGTTATTTTTTTTAAACTTTTTTTTTCACTTTTTTTGGTCCCACTTTGGGACTACAACTTTTGGGGGTCTAATCCCTTTACAATGCATTCCAATACTTCTGTATTGGAATGCATTGGCTGTATGAGCAATACAGTGAGTATTACTCATACAGCATCCTGCTTGTGAGATCCAGGGGGCTTCCTTAGGCAACGCACTGTCTTCCATGCCATCGTGTCCCCCCTACAGCTGTATGGGGACCCGATGGCATCTCCGATCACCGCCGCAACCGCAGGTAAAAGCCGCAAACTTCAGGTCTGTATTGACCTGTGGTTTGCGGCGATCACCGACACGGGGGGGGTCACGGGACCCCCCCCCCCACCCCCGCGCATTTCGCTAAGGTGCCTGCTCAATTATTTGAGCAGGCACCGGGTTCCGATCACAGTCCGCCGGGCGGCAGTGATCAGAACTATACATGACGTACCGGTACGTCATGTGTCCTTAAGTACCAGGACAACATGCCGTACCGGTACGTCATGTGTCTTGAAGAGGTTAAAAAGTAACTGTCAGCAGGATCAACCCTATTAAACCAGGCATATTGCAGGTTTAAATGACACCCGTCTTGGTTGTAGTGTTCCTTAGAGAAAAATACTATTCCCTTCACATCGTCCATCTAACCTGATACAAACACCAACTCTTAACATCACATACTTAACTACACTGCCTGTCCAAAAAAAAAGTCACCACCTGGATTTAACTAAGCAAATAGTTATGAGCCTCCTATTGGATAATTACTGCATGGGCGATTATCTTTCAGCTGGTAAGAAGTTATTTAACCCCATCTGGTGCAATGAGTTGCTTCTCATTTCTTAAACAACCATGTCAAAAGACGCAACTCGTGGTCGTGGAAAAGATGTTAGTCTGTTTGAGAAGGGTCAAATCATTAGCATGCATCAAGCAGAGAAAATATCTAAGGAGATTGCAGAAACTACTAAAATTGGCATTAGAACTGTCCAAGGCATTATTAAAAACTGGAAGGATAGTGGGGACCCATCATATTCGAGGAAGAAATGTGGCGGGAAAAAAAATCCTGAATGATCGTGATCACTTAAACGTTTGGTATAATCAAATCGAACAAAAACGACAGTAGAACTCAGGGCTATGTTTAATAGTGAAAGTAAGAGCATTTCCACACGCACAATGCGAAGGGAACTCAAGGGATTGGGACTGAACAGCTTTGTAGCCGTAAGAAAACCACTAAGGCTACTTTCACACTAGCGTTCGAGCGGATCCGTTCTGAACGGATCCGCTCATATTAATGCAGATGGTGGCTCAGTTCAGAACGGATCCGTCTGCATTAGAAAAATTTTCTAAGTGTGAAAGTAGCCTGAGCGGATCCGTTCAGACTTTACATTGAAAGTCAATGGGGGACGGATCCGCTTGAAGATTGAGCCATATGGTGTCATCTTCAAGCGGATCCGTCCCCATTGACTTCCATTATAAGTCGGAACGGATCCGCTCGCCTCCGCACGGCCAGGCGGACTGAGCGGAGGCTGAACGCTGGCAGACGGATGCATTCTCAGTGGATCCGCCTCCACTGAGAATGTATTAGGGCCAGACGGCTGCGTTCAGGGCCGCTTGTGAGCCCCTTCAAACGGAGCTCACGAGCGGACACCTGAACGCAGGTGTGAAAGGAACCTAATCACAGAGGCAAACCAGAAAAAAGGGCTACAATTTGCTAGGGAGCATAAGGATTGGAATCTGGAGCAATGGAAAAAGGTCATGTGGTCTGATTTACCCTGTTCAAGAGTGATGGGCGCATCAGGGTAAGAAGAGAGGCAGATGAAGTGATGCACCCATCATGCCTAGTGCCCATTGTACAAGCCTGTAGGGGCAGTGCTATGATCTGGGGTTGCTGCAGTTGGTCAGGTCTAGGTTCAGAAACAGTAAGTGCTCCAAGAATGAGGTCAGCTGACTACCTGAACATACTGAATGACCAGGTTATTCCATCAATAGATTTTTTCTTCCCTGATGGCACTGGCATATTCCAAGATGACAATGCCAGGATTCATCGGGCTAAAATTGTGAAAGAGTGGTTCAGGGAGCATGAGACATCATTTTCACACATAGATTGGCCACCACAGAGCCCAGACCTTAACCCCATTGAGAATCTTTGGGATGTGCTGGAGAAGGCTTTGCGCAGCAGTCAGACTCTACCATCATCTATGCAAGATCTTGGTGAAAAATTAATGCAACGCTGGATGGAAATAAATCTTGTGACATTGCAGAAGCTTATTGAAACAATGCCACAGCGAATGCGTGCCGTAATCAAAGCTCATGGCTTTTTTTTGGTGGCGACCCTTTTCCTACTTTCCCATCCTTTCCAGTATTTGTGCAGTCCAATGTGCCTGGACCAAATTTTTTTGCTTAATGTTACTGAATACAAACTTAAAATTTCAATGGCAAAGTCTCAGGTCTCTGTTAAATCCATAGATCTTCTGTTATGATTCCCACCCCTCCTGGGATCCACACTGGACTTCTCTTCCCAATCCCTGACCTCAAGAGCCCCTTTATCTGATCAGAACATTGACCTCTGCTACCCAAGGCCCTTACTTCCAAGGCTCCTATATATCCACTGTTAGTATTAAGAATACCAAGGTTTGCTACACTTCAGGACCAAACTGACTAGTCTATACCAAAGGCTCCTTGTTTTGCGCTGAGCACCACTCACTCCTGAGCTCAAAGAGTTAAAAATGGAATTAATAGCACACAGACTGCTCCTCCAGGGCTGGTAACCTTTACAACCTTCACTGCTTTAGCAACAACCCAACGTGTTCCTTCCAGTCAAATTATTTCTGAAATCTGTATTTCTAACCAAAGTAAAGTAATATGGGTTATTTTAATGATTAAGTGCCAGTGATAGATTTATTTTTATTCACTTAAAGGCAGAATTTGTAAGTAGTGAAGAGGGAGTGAGCACCAATATGTTCCTTTGTAACTAGAGATGGGCTTGCAGTTCACCCAGCGGTCGTTTTGCGGCGAACTACTCTCGCTCGGTGAACGGGCAAACATATGGAGATGTCCGCCATATTCTTTTACATTGTGAAGAACTTTGACCCATGACACATCCATCAGGTGGTACAGGACAGCCAATTGAGTCGTTTCAGCACTCTGTCCTAACCAACCCTATTCCGGGCCCTAACTACCTATCAATATGAATAGACCCTGAAGGTAGGAATATTCATATGCAGGATACCTAGGCCCTTATTTCCCTATAAGGCCCTGGAAAAAGGTTAGGACCAGAGACAACCCATTCCTCCCCAGATAGACGAATGGAAGTCTCTGTCTCAGGCCCAGATACAAACAACAGGAAAAATAACAAACACAAACAAACGCGACACTTAGCTTCTGTAGAGACGGACGAGCAAGAACACCAGAGATGAACTCACACCAGCTCAGCCAAACCCAAATGAAGCCATCAACTGCATAGTCAGAAGGGTGGGGTCATACTGTGCTCTGTCAATCAAAGTGCAGAGAGGGCGTGGCAATTGCAGATAGAGCAGAGCCTCTAGGTGTAATGGTAACTCCCCCGTTGCTCCTAGAGGCTCATTTGCATATATTCAAACATAATTTTTCGCAGCAATGTGTGCACATATGAACATCGGACCAACACAGATGCCTTCAGCTGCAAAGTGCACATGCGAAAAATCTGCCAGTTTCACAGGTACATATTTGTGACAGATGCCCATTAAGTTTGATATAGTGTGTGAAGGTATGTTGTTGATGAGGGCTTCACATTTTGAGTGGTTTATTCTAAAAATAGATAATTATCCAAACTGCTTAAACAAATCCGATTAATGCTGGCAATGCTTCAGAGTTGTTAAGTAACAGAAGCATGTTGTCTGTGAAAGCAACGATGCTGGTTTCCATACCTTGTATGGTAAATCTCATGATACGTTGGTGCTGTCTTATGGCCTGAATAAGTGTCTCTAAGGTGGGAATAAATAGAATACAGGAGAGGGGACAAGTCTCAATGAACTGAATTTGCGCAACACTCACTATTTTGAAGTAACTTGTTCTGCTATGTGATTAGGACAGGTTTTGTGTGTACTAATAGGACGACAGCCATTTTATTTCTCCTAATGATTGTTCCCTAGACAAAACAACCCATTATAACTAATGGAAGATATTTATAATAAATTAATATTTAAGTATTTTCATTTTCTTCATTCCCGGAGAACATGTGTAAGCTTCCATGTCTGTTCTCTTGGGAGAATGTCTAAGGGAAAAATAAAAATAAACAGGGTCTTGTTCAGAATTATATTTCCAATGGCCGAATTAGCAATCTAAGAACGATACCCATCACTAATATATAAATATATACGCTGGTAGAACCTGTCTGCATTCGAGAAAATGGTGTAATCTTTATTGTCAGTGTTATGGCAGTAGATGTGGAACCACTGTGTCAACCAACAGATTTGACTTTAAGCTACTCCTAAGGGCGCCATTGTCACGTTGAGTGTGGGGGGAGAACTCCATACTGAACACAGGAGGGAAGGGAAACAGTTACTGGGCCTGGAAACTATGGAAGAAACAGGTCACCTCCGTCCTAACCTACCCTATTCCGGGCCCTAACTACCTATCAATATGAATAGACCCTGAAGGTAGGAATATTCATATGCAGGATATCTAGGCCCTTATTTCAACCCATTCCTCCCCAGATAGACGAATGGAAGTCTCTGTCTCAGGCCCAGATACAAACAACAGGAAAAATAACAAACACAAACAAAAGCGACACTTAGCTTCTGTAGAGACGGACGAGCAGGAACACCAGAGACGAACTCACACCAGCTCAGCCAAACCCAAATGAAGCCATCTACTGCATAGTCAGAAGGGTGGGGTCAGACTATAAAGAGTAGAAGTGATGACCACTGAGCAACAGCTGAGAAAAGGAAAGTGGTCATTAACCCTATCAACATTGAATCAAGAAAAATCCAGGTGGCTGTTAGATTCTGCCATGCTCAGCCAGTCTCCTCATCCTGGCAGTCCTCTGGTTTTCACCCCTTAACCCCTATACAGGGATCGGGACTTCACTGCAGGTAAACCACATGGAGAAGTCTCTGTATCCCTGATGGCTGACCCATGGGGTCAAGAGACAGCGGTGCAGAGCACTGAGGGGTCAGGCAAAATCCTAGTCAGGGGCAACCTGAGGTCAGGACAGGCAGAGTACATTCCACATGGTAAAAGGTCCAAGGCCATGGCAGGCTGTGAGGGTTTACAAACTAGGAAAAGGCAGAAATTAAGCACACGGGCAGACAACAGAAACAGCATACATTTGCAGGATTCTAGCAAGCTAGGAATGTATTGCTCAGGCAACCTCCCTAAGGGAAGGTGCCTTAAGTACCCAAAGGTAGCACAGTTGCCGTCCATCCAGAAATTTATGGACAGTCCACAAAGGCTGGTGGTACTTGACTAAATTATTTTGGTGGTAATTATCATCATTTTAGAGCTCACCGTAAATGCTGGTAATGAGGTGTTTTCGGTATATATAGCTATAGACATTGTGGACGGTAGCTTTCTTTCAGGGGATCATCCTCACAGATACAGCTTCAGGACACAAGGTTTAAGGTCCAAACAGTGCATTTATTTTGACACACCAGCAAAAGCAGAAACAACAAAACAATAAACACTCGCCCGTCCAGACTCTAACTAATACATTAACGTTCCTGACTCACCTATTGGGTACAGTTCACTCCCTGGGAACCGATGCGGCTTTCCCAGCCAATGTCCCACAGCCTCCTGGCTGTACAGAGCACAGTACACCCACTGTCTCAAGTTCAATATCGCCTGTGGGGGATTAAGGCCCAGTAGTCCGCCTGTCTATGGCCCTGCGACCCTCCCAGGCATCGCTGCATCCCCCAACTTCAGGCTACCACCCAGTCTCGTGGTCCCTCACCCTTGCCCGACTGAGACCATACTCCCAGAGCCTCCAGACTTCTGTCCACAGGTAACACACTCCCCCTTACTGACACCCTGGGAGGTGCTTTAAGCCAGCCTGAGTACCTCCAGCTGGTCTCGCCTGTGGTGGAATAGGGGCGTGGACCGCACTATCCACCCCTTCCTTGCCTCTAACCTGTGTGAGATCTGTCACTGTCTCACATACCTCCCCCCCCCCCCCCTTTGTTCAAGCCCGTGAGGGTGAACACATGCATAACCACGGGAGGCTGGTGAGAGGGCATCCCCCTGGCCTAACTTTCCCTTTGTTCTGCCAGACCCACGCCAGCAGAGCCCAGTTTATCAATACTGATGAGCGGCAGGGGCAATATTCGAATTTGTGATATTTAGCTAATATTTTATAGAATATTCGTCATATATATTTGCAAATTCGAGATTATATTCTTGATTGCGAAAATCGGCAATGTATTATTCATGTAATGCGCGCGAAATACCGGCGTGGGTCACTTATGCTACATTTTTCAAGCTGGTATAAGTTTCCTGAAACTGGAGAAAATGGTTGGCACGGCAGAACATTAGAATAGCTTTATGGAAATAGAGTGCTCCAATATATTTGCGCTTTTCCGCAATTAACGATGCGCATATTTTTCGCAATACGTGCAACTATGTGTCATGGAACCATGAACCAGACGTACAACAAGAGATAAGTGGAAATAAGAAGGCTTTATTGAAAATCAAGCTGTAAGGCAAAAGTCCAAACGGATGGCTAAACCGAAGCAGGGTCTTGCGAAGCCAGAGGTCAGGAACCAGAAGGGTAGTCAGACGAAGCCTGGATCAGGAACCAGCAGGGTAGTCAGACGAAGCCTGGATCAGGAACCAGCAGGGTAGTCAGACGAAGCCAGGATCAGGATTCAGAAGCAGCAGCAGTCTTAGAAGCATGTGAACACAGGAGGACCAAGCAAGGAACTGAAGCCACAGACCTCCTATATATATGAGCTAGGCATCCAGCTCCTCCCAGTGGGAAGGAGAAGCCGCAGGGTGGGAGGCTACAAGAAACCCAGAAACCAAGATGGCCGCCAGCACATGTCAAACGAAGGAGAACAGCAAGAAGGTAAGACCATGACAGTACCTCCCCCTCAAGGGCCCCTCCTCCGCGGAGTAAAGAACGGTTTCTGAGGGAAGCGTGCGTGGAAGGCTCGGAGCAAGGCAGGAGCATGGACATCTGCGGAGGGAACCCAGGAACGCTCCTCTGGACCATAACCACGCCAATGGACCAAAAACTGCACCCGACCGCGGACCAGGCGTGAGTCCAGGATATTGCTCACCTCATACTCCTCACGATTGCCCACTTGGACCGGACGAGGCCGAGGAACCGAGGAAGTGAAACGATTACACACCAGTGGCTTCAACAGGGAGACATGAAACACGTTGGAGATCCGCATGCCAGGAGGAAGCGCAAGGGCATAGGCTACCGGGTTTACCCTGCGAAGCACTCGGAAGGGACCAACAAAGCGAGGCGCCAGCTTGGGAGTGGGCACTCGAAGGTTGAGGTTGCGGGTGGACAACCATACGCGGTCTCCGACCTGGTAGGAAGGAGCGGGCGCTCGTCTGCGATCAGCCTGGAGTCTCTGGCGCTGCGCAGAGACCTCAAGGGACCTCTGGATCTGTACCCAAGAAGCACGTAGGACGGAAAGGTGATCCTCCACAGCCGGAATATCCTGGGGAGAGAATACCTCCGGTAACACGGCAGGTTGGAACCCATAATTGGCCATGAAGGGAGACGTCCCAGAGGAAGAGTTCACCGCCGTGTTCCTGGCAAACTCAGCCCAAGGCAGGAGGTCAACCCAATTGTCTTGGTGATCGGAGACATAGCAACGAAGGAATTGCTCCAAGGCCTGATTGGATCGTTCTGCGGCCCCATTGGACTGAGGGTGGTAGGCCGAGGAGAAAGAGAGATGAATCCCCAACTGGGAGCAAAAGGCGCGCCAGAACCTGGACACAAACTGACTCCCCCGATCCGACACAATCTCCTTGGGCAAACCGTGCAACCGGAAGACCTCCCTGGCAAAAATCGAGGCCAACTCTTGTGCAGAGGGTAACTTCTTGAGAGGAACACAGTGGCACATTTTGGAAAACCGATCCACAATCATGAGAATGACCGTATGGCCTCGGGATGCAGGGAGGTCCACAATGAAATCCATCCCCAGGTGTGACCATGGACGCTCCCCGGTGGCTATGGGTTGCAAAAGGCCCAACGGAAGGTGCCGAGGGGACTTACTCTGGGCACAAACGGAGCATGCCGCTACATATGCGGCGATGTCGGAACGTAGAGAAGGCCACCAGAACAGACGTGAAACAGCCCAGGACAGCTGATTCTTTCCAGGATGCCCCGCGGCCTTGGAGTTATGGTAGGTTCGCAACAACCGAGTGCGCAACTCCTCAGGCACAAAACATCTGCCGTTGGGTCTCCCAGAGGGAGCACCAGATTGAGCTGCCAAAATCTGCTCACCCAGGGGAGAGGTCAGGCTGGTGCGAATGGCGGCCAGGATCTGATTCGGAGGTATGACCGAAGTCGGAATCGACTCCTCCCCGGACAGCTCGGAGTACTGCCGTGATAAGGCATCCGCTCTGATGTTCTTGGAACCGGGTAGGTAGGAGACCACGTAATTAAAACGTGACAAGAACAGAGCCCATCTGGCCTGACGTGGTGTCAATCTCTTGGCCTCAGAGAGGTAGGTCAGATTCTTGTGGTCCGTCAGGATGAGAACCGGAACCACCGAGCCCTCGAGCAAGTGCCTCCATTCTTTAAGGGCCTGCACGATGGCCAATAACTCCCTGTCACCAATCTGATAGTTGCACTCCGCGGAAGACAGTTTCCGGGAGTAAAACCCACAAGGAAGCAGAGGACCCTCTGGTGTTCTACGCTGAGACAGAAGGGCGCCTACTCCCGTCTCAGACGCGTCCACCTCGAGGACAAAGGCAACCCAGGGTTGGGATGCGACAGAATCGGAGCCGACACAAAGGCGGACTTTAGAGCCTCAAAAGCTCGGATGGCCTCGAGCGGCCAGACCTGGGGATTACTGCCCTTCCTGGTCAGATCCGTGAGAGGCTTGGCTAGCATGGAAAAGTCCCTGATGAACTTCCGATAATAATTGGCGAAGCCCAAAAAGCGCTGCAGGGCACGAAGACCACTGGGCTGGGGCCACTGTAAGACAGCCGAAACCTTCTCAGGATCCATGGAGAACCCCTCAGCGGAAATGATGTAACCTAAGAAGGTTACCTGGGATCGGTGAAATTCGCATTTCTCAAGCTTACCGAACAGCTTGTTCTCTCGTAACCGTTGCAACACTCGTCTGACATCCAGAATGCGGGCCTCCATGGATTCAGAATATACCAAGATGTCATCCAAATAGACCACCACACACTGCTGCAACAGGTCACGGAAAACATCGTTGATGAATTCCTGGAAGACTGCGGGCGCATTGCACAACCCAAAGGGCATAACCAAGGATTCATAATGACCGGTCCTGGTGTTAAACGCGGTCTTCCACTCATTGCCCGCCTTGATCCTTACCAGGTTATATGCCGCCCTCAGGTCGAGTTTGGTAAAGACCGTGGCCCCTTTGAGGCGATCGAACAGCTCGGAAATCAAGGGTATCGGGTAAGCGTTCTTGATCGTGATGCGATTGAGACCCCTGTAATCGATGCAAGGCCTCAACTCACCGCCCTTCTTTTTCACAAAGAAAAATCCAGCCCCTGCCGGGGACGAGGATTTGCGAATGTGTCCGCGTGAAAGCGCCTCCCTCACGTACTCCTCCATGGCCTCATTCTCCGCTACCGACAGTGGATAGACTTTGCCACGAGGAGGGACGGCACCAGATTGTAACTCTATGGCACAATCGTATGGGCGGTGCGGAGGTAGGGCAACCGCACGCACCTTATCGAATACATCCCGGTACTCCTCGTATTCAGGAGGCAACAGAGAGTCCGAGGAAGTACACAGCAACTTGACAGGCCCATGGATGCAACTAGCCCCACACTGCGGTGACCACGAGAGGATCTCGGCCGATCTCCAATCGAAAGTCGGATTATGCTTCTGGAGCCAGGGGTACCCCAAGACCACCGAGTAGTGTGGAGACGAAATAACCTGGAGACAGACCGACTCTCTGTGAACGGCACCAATGGCCATCCCCACTGGAAGGGTCTCCTGAGTCACGTGTGGCGGCAGAAGGGGTCTGCCGTCTATCGCCTCAAGAGCCAGTGGGGAACCTCGAGGCTGCAGAGGAATGGAATTGGCGGCAGCGAACACACTATCAATGAACAAACCACCAGCACCAGAGTCCACCAACGCCTGGGTCGTCACCGAGCCCCCGACCCAGGAGAGGACAACAGTAATCAGTGGTTTGTCAACACGGGAAACCGGGGACGAGGAGACTCCACCCAAGATCTGCCCCCGACAGGATCTCAGGTGCGAGCGTTTCCCGGACGGTTCGGGCATGCCAACCGAAAATGCCCACCGAGACCACAGTACATGCATCGGCCCTCGCGTCTCCGGAGTACCCTCTCCCCCTCGGACAGGCGAGCAAACCCCAGCTGTATGGGTTCACCCCCAGACAAGTCATCCCCAGGAGGCGTGGGAGGAGAGGGAGGCACGGGTGGGACAGCAAATGTAGGTGCCAATCTGTTAGAAGACCTCCGCAGGCTCTCCTTAAAGGAAGGTCTCTCCCTGAGTCTGGTGTCAATCAAAATCAGGAAAGAAATAAGAGACTCGAGCTCCACTGGTAGGTCCTTAGCTGCAACCTCATCCTTCAAGGCATCCGAGAGACCATGAGAGAAAGCAGCGACCAGAGCCTCATTATTCCAGCCCACCTCTGCTGCCAGGGTACGAAACTCAATGGCGTATTCAGCTACGGATCGTGAACCCTGTCTGATGGACATAAGGAGCTTCGCAGCAGAGGCAGCACGAGCCGGCACATCGAATACCTTCCGAAGAGAAGCAACAAAACCGGAAAACTCGGCAACCACCGGATTGTTGTTCTCCCATAAAGGGCTGGCCCAGGCCAAGGCCTTGTCCGAGAGCAGCGAGATCAAGAAGCCCACCTTTGATCTCTCAGTAGGAAAGGCATGTGGCAGCAACTCGAAATAAATGCCCACCTGGTTAAGGAAACCTTGGCACTGAGTTGGCTCTCCCCCAAAGCGCTGTGGAAGGGGGGCAGAACCGGTCATACCCCGAAACACCGCAGGCGCAGCAGCAGGTGTCGGGGTAGACTCTGGCGCAACAACCGGAGCGGCAGTAGGAGCGGGCCCAGGAGTGACAACCGACCCATCGGCAACGGAAGCTAAATGAGCCGTGCGTTCAAGCAGGGTTTGCAACGCCACAGCGAACCGACCCAACAGGTGATCCTGCTGATCAAGTCTGGCAACCAGCGTAGGTAGCGAGGATGGCCCTGTACCGTCAGAATTCATGGCTTGGTCCTAATGTCATGGAATCATGAACCAGACGTACAACAAGAGATAAGTGGAAATAAGAAGGCTTTATTGAAAATCAAGCTGTAAGGCAAAAGTCCAAACGGATGGCTAAACCGAAGCAGGGTCTTGCGAAGCCAGAGGTCAGGAACCAGAAGGGTAGTCAGACGAAGCCTGGATCAGGAACCAGCAGGGTAGTCAGACGAAGCCTGGATCAGGACCCAGCAGGGTAGTCAGACGAAGCCAGGATCAGGAACCAGAAGCAGCAGCAGTCTTAGAAGCATGTGAACACAGGAGGACCAAGCAAGGAACTGAAGCCACAGACCTCCTATATATATGAGCTAGGCATCCAGCTCCTCCCAGTGGGAAGGAGAAGCCGCAGGGTGGGAGGCTACAAGAAACCCAGAAACCAAGATGGCCGCCAGCACATGTCAAACGAAGGAGAACAGCAAGAAGGTAAGACCATGACACTATGTGACATCACAGCACTATGTCTGTAGCATGTATGTATGGACAGCAGAACCTATCACACTGCCTAACACCCTGCACTGGAACCACTACTGGATCAGCTACACTATAGATCTAACTAACCTACACTGACTATCTCCCCCTAACTATCTGAACTATATATATAAGTTAACTGTCTGATGTAATACAACAAAGCACAGAGCACAGCAATGACACTGCTTTCTCTTTCATAACTGCAATAAACTTTAGAAAATGGCTGCTGGGGAGGTTCTTATATAGTAAGGGGTAGGCAACTTTTCTATTGGTTGCTAGAGAAGGTTGTTAAGCTGTGACAAAGCCTTCTCATTGGCCCACAAGCTAGAAGAAGAGAGAGATGATTACCTGATGTGTACTGTGTTTAAAAAAAAAATATAATATTCGTCACCTCAAATATATAGCACTATATTCTAAATATTTGCAAAATCCCAAAGTGCCGATATTCGCGATAAAAATTTGTAATACGAATATTCGCGCTCAACACTTATCACAAACACCAAGCTCACAGACTTGCCACTCATCCCGTCAGATTCCACCGATGTCTGTTTGCCACTAGCAACCACCTTTGTTTCACCAGATTTTGATGTGGCAGCCTCACGCTCTGAGTTGCTATCAGTCACAGCACATATTTCATGCATACTACACAAGTCATTATTAATCCTGACCTCTAGGGGCACCGATGAGTCAATCCCCATCTGGGACATTTCCTTATTAAACATAGAAACCTGTGGAACTGCATATCCACCTCTGGTATGTGTGGTACACCCTACAGCACTGCCACACTTTCCTGCGCATTCATCATAGTGGGTACCATCAACTCTGTGCTCCCAACACTTATCAACACTTCTGCAACTTTTTAATTTTTTCCCCAGGGGGTGCTATTCCCCTGACTACCTCCTGCAATAAAAAAGGCAGTATCACCACCAGACATCTGAGGAGCTCTGACAGACGTCCTTCAAAACCTCCTCCTTGATCTCGTTAGCCTCTCTCAGCTGTCATGTAGTTGCACTGATTGCATCCCTCTAAATCCCTTCCCATACTGCATCACTTTGCGGTTTATATTACTTCCTGGAGTGTGTGCATGCTGATGCTACTACTGAGTCTTCTACAGATAAGTTTTGTTCATTCATTTGTATTTTCCTGTTTGCTGGATCCCAGGTGACCCTGACTCCCTCCGTATCAAGTGTAGGGAGCCGGTGGTCGTGTCCCCTCACTATTATAGGGTGTTCAGGTGTTATACAGTCGAGGTACGAGGATATGCGATCATCTACCATTGAGATTTTCGCATAGGCTGAGCAGTTAGGGAGAGAGCCAGGTCTGTTGCAGGGCTCTCCCTTTTGTTCCTTAGTTTTGGATCCAGTCATTCGGATCTTCATTTTGTGTCTTCTAGTTTTCTGTACACCTTCCGTGACAGGCAGGTCATTAACATCACCACCTATTTCACATGACTTTCATTATGCACTGCAGACGACTGGGCACTTTTACTTTGCACCCTAGCCCCTTAAGGACATAGGACGTACCGGTACGCCCTATTTCCCGAGTCCTTAAGGACCAAGGACGTACCGGTACGTCCTGACTTTAAAATCGGCATTCCGGCGCCGCAGGGGTTAATTTGAACAGGATGCCGGCTGAAATCATTCAGCCGGCATCCTGTTAAAACGCCAGGGGGGGTCATGTGACCCCCCCGTGTCGGCAATCGCAGCAAACCGCAGGTCAATTCAGACCTGCGGTTTGCTGCGCTTTTTGCAGTTTCTGATCCCCGCGGTCCCTGACCGCGGGGATCAGAAACTTTAGAGTGTCTAAAATCAATATAGTACACCCCCCCTGCACCCCTGCATGATTTGATGGCAGCGGGTGGTGCAGGGGGGGTGTCGCAGGCGGTGGGGGCGTTGCGGGATCCCGCCCGCCTCCCATTGAATAATCGTTGGTGTACAGTGGGTATACCAGGGTGCCAGCACATTGCTGGCACCCTGGTATAAACGGCTGACATCGTTGATGCGATGTCAGCCGTTTAACCCTTTCCATACAGCGGTCCGTACGGACCGCTGTATGGAAAAGGTTAACAGTAAAAGGGAGCTCCCTCCCTCTCCGATCAGGGGGCTGCTGTGCCTTTGCAGCCCCCCGATGGGAGAGGGAGAGAGCCCCCAGACAGCCCCCCCAGAGCCCCGTCCTTACCCTTCCCCGTCTGCGCAGTTCTGACCATAACTGAGCAGACGGGGAAGGTTCCCATGACAACAGGACGCCTGCTCAGGCGTCCTGCTGTCCATGGTGCTGAACAGATCTATGCTGAAAGCATAGATCTGTTCAGTGTAAGTAAAATACAGTTACAGATACCTATATAGGTTCTGTACTGTATTTTACAGACATCAGACCCACTGGATCTTCAAGAACCAAGTGGGTCTGGGTCAAAAAAAAAAAAATAAGTGAAAAAAGTTAAGATAAAAAAAAAAACATTTATCACTGAATAAAAATTAAAAAAAAAAAAATAAACTACACATATTAGGTATCGCCGCGTCCGTAACGACCTGATCTATAAAACGGTCATGTTACTTTCCCCGCACAGTGAACGCCATAAAAAATTTGACCCTACTCAAGATAATCGCCCAAAAACTGAAAAAACTATGGCTCTTAGACTATGGAAACACTAAAACATCATTTTTTTTGTTTCAAAAATAAAATCATTGTGTAAAACCTACATAAATAAAAATAAAGTATACATATTAGGTATTGCCGCGTCCGTATCGACCGGCTCTATATAAATATCATATGACCTAACCCCTCAGGTGACCACCATAAAAAATAAAAATAATAAATTGTGCAAAAAAAGCAATTTTTTGCCATCTTACGTCACAAAAAGTGTAATAGCAAGCGATCAAAAAGTCATATGCACCCCAAAATAGTGCCAATCAAACTGTCATCTCATCCCGCAAAAAATTAGACCCTACTCAAAATAATCGCCCAAAAACTGAAAAAACTATGGCTCTCAGACTATGGAGACACTAAACAATTTTTTGGTTTTAAAAATGAAGTTATTGTATAAAACTTACATAAATAAAAAAAATTGTATACATATTAGGTATCGCTGCGTCCGTGACAACCTGCTCTATAAAATTACCACGTGATCTAACCTGTCAGATGAATGTTGTAAATAACAAAAAAAAAAACGTGCCAAAAAAGCTATTTCTTGTTACCTTGCCGCACAAAAAGTGTAATATAGAGCAACCAAAAATCATATCTACCCTGAACTAGTACCAACAATACTGCCACCCTATTCCGTACTTTCTAAAATGGGGTCACTTTTTTGGAGTTTCTACTCTAGGGGTGCATCAGGGGGGCTTCAAATAGGACATGGTGTAAAAAAAAACAGTCCAGCAAAATCTGCCTTCCAAAAACCGTATGGCATTCCTTTCCTTCTGCTCCCTGCCGTGTGCCCGTACAGCGGTCTACAACCACATATGAGGTGTTTCTGTAAACTACAGAATCAGGGCCATAAATAATGAGTTTTGTTTGGCTGTTAACCCTTGCTTTGTAACTGGAAAAAAAATATTAAAATGGAAAATCTGCCAAAAAAGTTAAATTTTGAAATTGTATCTCTATTTTCCATTAAATCTTGTGCAACACCTAAAGGGTTAACAAAGTTTGTAAAATCAGTTTGAATACCTTGAGGGGTGTAGTTTCTTAGATGGGGTAACTTTTATGGAGTTTCTACTCTAGGGGTGCATCAGGGGGCTTCAAATGGGACATGGTGTCAAAAAACCAGTCCAGCAAAATCTGCCTTCCAAAAACCGTATGGCATTCCTTTCCTTCTGCGCCCTGCCGTGTGCCCGTACAGCGGTCTACAGCCACATATGAGGTGTTTCTGTAAACTACAGAATCAGGGCCATAAATAATGAGTTTTGTTTGGCTGTTAACCCTTGCTTTGTAACTGGAAAAAAAATATTAAAATGGAAAATCTGCCAAAAAAGTGAAATTTTGAAATTGTATCTCTATTTTCCATTAAATCTTGTGCAACACCTAAAGGGTTAACAAAGTTTGTAAAATCAGTTTTGAATACCTTGAGGGGTGTAGTTTCTTAGATTGGGTCACTTTTATGGAGTTTCTACTCTAGGGGTGCATCAGGGGGCTTCAAATGGGACATGGTGTCAAAAAAACTGTCCAGCAAAATCTGGCTTCCAAAAACCATACAGCGTACCTTTCACTCTACGCCCCGCTGTGTGGCCGTACAGTAGTTTACGGCCACATATGGGGTGTTTCTGTAAACGGCAGAGTCAGGGCAATAAAGATACAGTCTTGTTTGGCTGTTAACCCTTGCTTTGTTAGTGGAAAAAATGGGTTAAAATTGAAAATTAGGCAAAAAAATGAAATTCTCAAATTTCATCCCCATTTGCCAATAACTCTTGTGCAACACCTAAAGGGTTAACGAAGTTTGTAAAATCAGTTTTGAATACCTTGAGGGGTGTAGTTTCTTAGATGGGGTCACTTTTATGGAGTTTCTACTCTAGGGGTGCATCAGGGGGCTTCAAATGGGACATGGTGTCAAAAAAACTGTCCAGCAAAATCTGGCTTCCAAAAACCATCCGGCGCACCTTTCACTCTACGCCCCGCTGTGTGGCCGTACAGTAGTTTACGGCCACATATGGGGTGTTTCTGTAAACGGCAGAGTCAGGGCAATAAAGATACAGTCTTTTTTGGCTGTTAACCCTTGCTTTGTTAGTGGAAAAAATGGGTTAAAATTGAAAATTAGGCAAAAAAATGAAATTCTCAAATTTCATCCCCATTTGCCAATAACTCTTGTGCAACACCTAAAGGGTTAACAGAGTTTGTAAAATCAGTTTTGAATACCTTGAGGGGTGTAGTTTATAGAATGGGGTCATTTTTGGGCGGTTTCTATTATGTAAGCCTTGCAAAGTGACTTCAGAGCTGTAGTGGTCCCTAAAAATTGGGTTTTTGTAAATTTCTGAAAAATTTCAAGATTTGCTTCTAAACTTCTAAGCCTTGTAACATCCCCAAAAAATAAAATATCATTCCCAAAATAATTCAAACATGAAGTAGACATATGGGGAATGTAAAGTCATCACAATTTTTGGGGGTATTACTATGTATTACAGAAGTAGAGAAACTGAAACTTTGAAATTTGCTAATTTTTCCAAATTTTTGGTAAATTAGGTATTTTATTATGCAAAAAAATTAATTTTTTTGACTTTATTTTACCAGTGTCATGAAGTACAATATGTGACGAAAAAACAATCTCAGAATGGCCTGTATAAGTAAAAGCGTTTTAAAGTTATCAGCACTTAAAGTGACACTGGTCAGATTTGCAAAAAATGGCCTGGTCCTTAAGGTGAAAATGAGCCTGGTCCTTAAGGGGCTAGGGGTTCCACTGTTTTCAACGGTCACATCATTTAACGGGGTTGGTACCAATTCTGCAGGAGCCTTGTCACTTTCTGAAGAAGGGTCTCCACCTCCCTACAGTCCCCATGCCAAAAGGAAACCATGGCCCCAGTTCACCTCATGTATGCACAGTTTGACAGCAGTCTCAAGTCCCGGTGTCTTTACACCTACCGGCCCAGCAGGTAGCAACTGCTGCCAGCTCCCTATTACTGGGTCTGCCAGACAAACAATGACAGGAACGTTCTTACCGCCTGACTCCACGGACCCTGCAGTCTCGGGAGACGAGGACATCTCCACTGAGATCACCTGCCTTCTCTTGGTTCCCGGTGCCATGCTCACAAGCAGACTACTTAATGCAGCCATTGCCACTGGAAATGACATGGCCTAGAGTCCCCTTTAGGATTTTGTGCACAATTGCAGGAAACACAGGCACGCCTTAGAGCCGCACCGCTCTCCTTCTCTTTGTCTTCCCGACGATTGCCCTTGGCAATTGCACACATCCTTTCCTCCGACACTCCACTCTTAGTCCGACTCAGCGCACCCTCTCCAAGTGCAGCACTTGACTTCCTCAACAAGGAATTAGTTTCCCGCACCAGCTGCTCCATTACTTCCTCTGTCGCCTTGGTTTTCTGCCAAACCGTGCCACTTGTCACAGATGACATCACCTTCAGTATTAGCACTTTCCACCAGACTGGACCATCTTTCACCCAGGTCGCCATTTTGACCAAAATTTTTTCCACAGGTCAGTCTCTCTTACTTTCACATTGCCCCTAGCAACACTTTACATCACCATACAGCAATTTCCGCAGCACTCCGCACGGACAATGCTTGCTAGTGCCCTTAGCAACCTGTTGTCATGCCCTTTTCCACAGACACGGCCCTTGCTGGTTCCCTGGTGCACGCATCGTCCACCAATTGTGAGGGGTAACTTTCTTTCCGGGGATCATCCTCACAGATACGGGTTCAGGACACCAGGTTTAAGGTCCAAACAGTGCATTTATTGTGGCACACCAGCAAAAGCAGAACAACAAAACAATAAACACTCACCCGTCCAGGCTCTAACTAATACATTAACGTCCCTGACTCAGTCAATGTGTCTTTCCTAGCCAGTGTCCCACAGCCTCCTGGCTGTACAGAGCACAGTACACCCACTGTCTCAAGTCCAATATCGCTTGTGGGGGATTAAGGCTCAGTAGTCCGCCTGACTATGGCCCTGTGACCCTCCTAGGTGTTGCTGCATCCCCCAACTTCAGGCTACCACCCAGCCTCGTGGCCCCTCAGCCTTGCCCGGCTGAGACCACACTCCTAGAGCCTCCAGGCCTCTGTCCACAGGTAACACACTCCCCCAATACTGACACCCTGGGAGGTGCTTTATGCTAGCCTGAGTACCTTCAGCTGGTCTCACCTGTGGTGAAATAGGGGTGTGGACTGCACTATCCACCCCTTCCTTGCCTCTAACCTGTGTGAGATCTGTCACTGTCTCACAACATGTATAATTTAAAATCTTTATAATTAATTATGGTTTTCCAATTTGTCCATAAAAAATGTTGTTTGTCCGTTCTTTTTGTTTAAGTTGTTCAGAAAAAAAATCCTGGTTGGCAACCCTGAAAGGCAGTTATCCATAGGCTGGAGAAGATTAGGGTACACACAGGTTGGCCCCTTAAGAGCCAGAGGGAGCATGCATGCCTGTCCTACAATCAGAGGAGGAAAAGCCTTGCCAGTGAGAAGGTTGCAGCCTGTGTGGAGGAACAGAGCAACCCTGGTGGCCAGGCCCACCGAGAAGAGCAGGAAATGGATCTGTCCTGCCAGAGTACACGTGGGACTGGTTAGTCAAGAAGCGGGGGTCACAATCCACTACTATAACACTCAACTATGGAAGACATTAAGTTTGTTCAGCCCTTCCCTCAACCATGAAGCTTTGCGTTTATTAAGTGCATATAAATAAGATATGGTTATGGTCTCATTCCCCACTGAGTCTTTAAGTAGCAAGTACCATGCCTCTGGGTCTACCACAGTCTTTGTATTCAAAAATAGTGTGTTTGTGGAGGCCTATACTGATCTCTGTGGATGCAGAGTCAGGTCAGGGAGAATTGTTCTACAGTGAATGTGTGAGGACAGTAATATGCGTTTTACAAAAATGGGTTTCTTACAACAGCAAATGTCAACCTTTTTCATCAGTAGGAAGATGTGCTGGCATTTTGCTAAGGAATTACAGCTGTTCATATCAAATGTAACTATGGATGTTAGTGGACTAGTCTTGGAGGAAACATACGGTAGTCGTGAGCATCTGAACATGAGAAGACACTAGTTCATTGAACAGTAAAAATGAACTTGAAAGGTTCCAAGCATCCCTAAAATAAAATGTATAGTTTAAGCACCACTGGCGTATGTCAATGAGTGGGGGGTGGGATGGGAAGGAATAGGAGACAAGAGGTAATTCTAATTGGAAGAACACTGGAAATTGTAATATATGCATGTAAAAATAATGGTCTGGTCAATTATGCAATATAACATACAGAACAATTATCAAACTATCATCCTCCGCCAAGTGTAGCCACGATGGAATTTCTATTTGTAAGTCCTCCACCTTGCCAGGGAAGGTCATGGTAAGCTCAAATGGGAAGAGTCCCTATATGAGATGTGCTTGGTGCTTACTGCATTTTAGAAGGTTGCAGAGTGATAACTATTGGAATAGCTGTAAAGGAGAACCCTTAACAGAAAATTGTGTTAGTTTCCAAGCTGCTCACATGATGGCTTCTATGTCGACATAGCTCAATAGTCCACATATAATGTTCATACGCAGCTCTCCCTGGCTTGGGCCACAGATCTCTATGACCTTGTTTGAAGGTGGTTTTTGCAGGTCAATCAGGCCCAAGAAGTTCTGCAAAAATCTGTCTCTCCATGATGGGATAGAATCTCAAAGTAGGACTCGGGCACACCTCTGTCATGCCCCGCTCTAACTATGTGCGGAGGTCAGTCAGAATAGCAGCACGAGTTTAGTGTTTTGTTTTGGAGCCATGCTGGATCCGCCTCTCATCAGATGCACTGGGTGGGGTCATTAGTTTAAATAGCACTCCATCCCAGTGCTCTGAGCGGATTATAGGAATCACTTTGGTCTTGGATGCTAGGAAGGAAGGTTGTCTGTTCCAGCTCAGAAAGATAAGTGTGGTTTCAAGTTTTGTTGTTTGCTTTGTTGGTTGTTTTGTGTCATCTCTCCCATCCAGGTTCTGTGCGAGCAGGCTGCTCCTATTTCCCCTCTTCACCATCTCAGGGAATTTAGGGTGTTTCAGCCTAGGCACAGGGACACATCATACCTACCACCAAAGTCTGCATGTGGGCTGAGCAGTGCAGGGAGAGAGGTCAGGGATTAGCTAGGAGGTGACCCTTCCCCTACCTCTCACTTAGAGTCTGGTTGGTGGTTTATCTGTGAGTCTGAGTGCACCTGAGTCTGCCGTGACAGCCTCTAATCCGGACTTTCTTCTGTAATGCCCTGGAGTAAGGGTGCTTTGGAGTCTGAACTTTTGTGGACATTTGCCCTTATTGTTGTTATGCAAAGCCATCAACCCCTACTTTAATGCACTTTGAAGGGTTAACTTTGACTGTGATTTATGCTGTTGTTTTAGATTGTTGAAGTGCATTTTATGTTTATGGTAATATATCCTGTTAATACACTACCAGCTAATACTGAGAGATTTTGTGACTTTCTAGTCTGTACACTGAGAAACTTGTGGTTTTCTATTTCTGTCATAAGGGACTATGAAGAGCTGAGTTTTGGAGGGAATAACAGACAGTGAACTTTTGACTGTCTGTCAGATGGTTGTTTAAATCTAGAAACTGCTTACTCATTCGCATTGACTTGTATTGAGGAAAGTCTATGTCAGCTGTGAACTGCAACATGTTTCTGCTAGGATGTGCTTCTCCAGTTTCACCCCTCCCAGTAGAAAGTTTTGGATCAGTTAGAAACTTTTTAAAAGTAGAGCAGTCAAAGCCCCTAGTTGTCTGCAGATAGCGACCGATGTTTAGGAAAGATTTTGCCAGCCTGCATGAGTGACCAGAAGAAGATGCTGGTACTGTCACGACCCATGGTCTTGGTCGTGACTCTGGATCCGCATGCGGTTGCCTGAGGTTCGGTTCTATTATCAACCACATGGTGAGGGCTGCTTGTAGGTTGCCTCACGTGTGGTTGCCGCTGGCAACTTGATTGGGTACTTGGCAGTATAGCAGCCTGAGCTGTTGCTAGGCAGCTTACTGTCAAGTGCATGCGGTTTCACCTGTTGTGTGTGTGTGTATGTATGCACTTGGGAGCCGCATGCAGTTGCCCGCGGTCTGGGTGTTTTGTCAACCGCAGCTGGGGGCACTTAGTTGTATGCCTCAAATGCGCTTGCCGCGGACAACAGATGTGCATGCGGTTGTCTTTGGCAATGTGTAGTTTTATGTATGCACTTTGTCTGTTTGTTGTGCACGAGGTTATGTTTGTATGCACTTAGACACCTCCCTTCACTTGCGGTTGTCCGCGGCAACGTCTGGTGTTGTGTGCATGTGGTGGCAGTGTCTTGGCCTGCTGGCTGTTCTTCAGGACATGGTTGCCACGCATGCCATTGCCGGCGGTAACAGGTGAGTGTGTTTGTGTGCTTTTCCCTTTGTGTGGCTTCATTACCCTGCCTGGTGTAGGAAGGGTTTACTCCCTTCTTTCTGTGTGAACACTGGGTGTGTCTGAGTATGGGTGTGGCTACTTTGGGCTATAAAGCCTCTGCTTAGAGCAGTAGTCAGAGGGGGTTCTTCAGCCATGCAGTGCTGGCGACATCCTCCTGGGTAATCACCATCTGCCAATGGGGGCCACCCTTCTGGTCATAAAATTATTTTACACAGTGTTATGAAGGTGTGTGTGGGGTTCTCCTATTATTGCAGCTTATGGTCCTGGGTTCCTGTGTGATGTCTGGTGTGTGCTTTGTTCGTTTGTGTTCTGAACAGCAGCACTTGCACATGGGTTCCAGGCTTTGTTGTCTGTGGCAGGTGAGTGTTGTTTTGGTTGCATTTGCCTGTCACTGCCATAAGTTGTTTCTGTTCCCCTTGTAGCTTGGCCACTTTAGACTCCTGTTTCTCCGTGTCCAGGAGGAACGGGCTGTCTACCCAGCTCCTAGTTCAGGGAACGACGAAAGGTCAGTAGGGATCCGAGGTTCCTGAGAATGGGCCCTCCTACCTTTTAAGGGCGGCTCATGCAGCTAGGAGTCAGGGTCAGATTAGGGAAGCGCTAGGAGGTGACCTGCTCCCTAATTCTGTGGTTCTGGCCAAGTAGCAACCTTACCATCACCTGGCACCGCACGGCTGAGGGTTTTCCCCATCCTCAGCCGTGACAGATACAGGGATACACTGTCACAGACCCTGGCTCACAAGCCCTTTGACCAGGGAACCAGTCACATGACTGAGCCACAGTCCCTGGGTTAACCAGCCCATCGGCCAGGCCTTCAGTGAGAGAGAGAGGGACAGCTAGAAACTTCTTCTGTCAGGGAAGACAGTTAAAATCCAGATCAGTGCATTGCCTGTATTGTTTTGCACTTGAGTTCATCCAGTAAAGAAGCACACTGGTTTACTACAAACCCTGACTTTCTAGACTTATTTCCCATTGGGTTGCACCATGCCTTACCATCCTCTCCAGAGAGCAGCAACACGTGGTGACACTTTGACGGTGTCTGGGGAACCCAGCATAGTGTTGGGGGCTACCTTAAACCCAGCCTCTGCCCTTCTATTTTCCTGGTCCTCAGTTGTGGACTGAAAGCCTTTCCTTCATAACTTCTGTAAACTGTACCGATTCAATTTTATTGCCTATATGTCAGATATGTATCATCTTTGATGTCTGTCAGTTCTATGGCAATAAGAGCCAAAGCCTTAGCGAGAGCCTTTTTTTTTTTTTGAAATCCTCTAGAGATGGACAGGGAGCCTACAGCAATGTGGCTCTCCACAACACTCTCTTCACCTGAGTCCTCCTAGTGAAGCTGAGGTATGCATTTGGCTCCATCTTGAAACTCCACCCTGGGGACTCCACTTGCTGCTTTCTCAGAAACCTCTCCATCTCCTGTTGTTGTTTTAGAGGAAGGGGGTGTCTTTATAATCTTTAGCTTTGTCCCTGTTGCCTTATTTTCCCATAGTGCAAGGCGACCAGAGTTAAGCTAGGTTTACAGCTTTCAGCAGCAGGAGAACATCAGTTACACATTTGTCATGAAGTGTGGTCAGGCTCCCATTATTTCATTTTTATTACCGTATTCTTCTCTTTCATCTGTATTGGATCACCCCCTTTCCCCCATGTCACCTCGGACTTCAGTCCCCTGGTGCTTTCAGTGTCCTGCACTAGTTTCCTCCCTGATCTTCTGCTGGTTGCAATGTATTACTTCTGTGCTTCACTGCTGTGGAGTTTTTATTGAGCAGTGTGTGGACTGGTGGTGCATTTCTGTGGTGGGAATCTCTTCTTGGGTCAGTACAGTGCTTATGATTATGACTTACTTACATGTTAGTCAAGAATTTAATTTAGTGTTGTGACTTACACATTATCTGTGTACTTAGCTTGGTGAATTTCTGTTTGCCAGTTATTCTATTATATGGTATCTATGCATTTAATCTTGTTATTTATTAATTGTTCACTGGTGTGATCTATATATTTTTTTTTTACTATGGATGTATGTAGCTTGTGTATCTATTAGGTACTAAACTTGGCTGTAGCTTGTGTATCTATTAGGTACTAAACTTGGCTGCAGATACCAAAAATCTCACAGCATTTTCTGAGCTAGCTATATATTTTGCACTGAGTAGCTTATGTACTGACCATGATAAATTTGCACTAGCACTTTATTATCCTGTCAACAGTCATGCACCATCAGTCATTTTTGTTTTACATTTTTAAATGTTGTGTATTGTCAATCATGTGAATACATATTATGAAGTAATGTACTAATAAAATATACTTTTTGATATGTATATGGTGTTGATACAGTTCTTTACATGGAGACTTGTGTATCTTTGTAGGTTGTGTAGCTGAGGTATATACGTGTCGCTTAATGTATAGCTCCTTTTGGGAATTTTTTTTGTTTTTTTCTTGTGCTGTGCCTACTGCTGCAGCCCTCGCTGCTGTGGTCTTCTTGCTGTGCTGGCGGTATGGAGTGAAGGCTGGGTGATGCAGCTAGAACATAGTCTTGTGAGAATGCTAAGCAGAATGACTTGTTAGGTCTGGAAGGGGCCAGTGGGAGATGATGAAGAGAATGGAATTGGGCATTGCTGCGGTGTGTGTGCTGTTTGACTTCTCTTTTAGCTTGACCTATTCATGGCAGTTGCAGATCTGGAGCATCTGGCTGCTGAATAAGGTAGTTAGGCTGTAACATCAAGAACCTGGGCTGGCTGGGCAGTTGGGAGAAAATACTACAATGGAGAAGAGGGCTATGATGGCTGTGTCCCAGACTGACTCTACAGTATGTGTGTTGCCATGTTGCTTTCATTGCTGAGAGGTAGAGGAGTGCTGAACCAGCATGTTAGTGTTGAATAAGTAGGTACAATTGTGAACATGTGCAGTGCCCCTGAGGGGAGGATGGAAAGGTGTTAATGTCTATGATGGTGGTAGTAGTATTCACAGTTCATGGTGGCATTGTTTCCTATGGTGCTAACCGGCGTGTGCACAATGAATGGAGTGTGCACCCTTTCTTCCCTTGGGGCACGCCCTGATTTTCTGGGTTTCCTGCCTGGCGGTAGTTAGGGTGATCTTAATGGTGGATAGCTGGCGAGATGCAAGGCAGAAGGGCAGATGTATGGGCAGTTAGAAGGTGTAGACAATAACCAACCGTTGGTTGCAATAAAAAAGTTTATATTCACTGAATTGATGATGGCTGTAGTAGTACATATGGCAGCAAAGGCACAAGTCCAAAGTATATCACCGTGTAGTTCTTATCCTAAAAGCTGTGTATGGGTAGCTGCAATGATGATGGTAGTAGCCACTTAGTCATTCTCCAAACACGTTGTAGTGTTAAAATAACCACAGGCTTACTAGTCTGTACTTGTTAACTTCTTCTGAGATTACCAGTACTGAAGGTGTAGATCTCAAAGTGTGGCAGGTACCAGTGGCAATTAACCTTTTCCACAGCAGGAAAGTCTTTAATGCCAGTAGGTAATGCCTTACTTTCTGAATCCAGTGCATGACCTTGGTGGTTGTAGAAGACCTTCTTTGGGTGTCTGTTCTCTTTCCCTCAGAGGTCATCTTTCAATTAAATGGCTTTCTAGCAGCTGTTCAGTCCCAAGAGTGGTGTCTCCTGGATGACGCTTCTCTTTGGGCCTACTTTCAGAAGCTTTCATACCCACATCTTGCCTGTAGCTTCTTAAAGCTAACACTCGCTCACCAGTGGCAGGCCCTGCCAAGTCCATCACCTAAGCAGGTTTGCCAGTGTTAACTATTTATTGCCTATACATTGCCATTAGGTATACACAGTAAACAAAGAAATAAGTGCTTTAACGGTAAATCATAACATTTAACACAGTAACATTAAATTAACCCTTTGAGGTGTTCCTCTGGAATAGTACACATGTATCAGCATCTGTAGGCCTATTATAACTTATATGAAATATATGGGCCATGCAATTAGGTTCCATGTGGCACGAGTCTGGGGATGTCATTCTGTAGATTGAATGGACTTCAGCCTACTGTTGCAGATTTCTTGCCCTTCTTATTGAACATGGATATAAGGGATTGAGGATTTACCTAAATGGACTAGTACTGCTATGTCAATCTGCGAGTGCAAAAGCAAAGGAAGAAAACACTTAGCACCTATTTATTCACATGATCAACTAAAGGCTTTGCAGAGACATGTCTCACGGCATAGGTTCTGTTTACCGAGCAAGATACTGGGGATTTTCCCGGGCTGCCATTCTTGGTTCACAACAAAGTTAAGAAGATGACACGCCATTAGTGCCATCAAAAATTATGGCAAAATGTGAGATCTCTGTATCTTACCTCCTCTGCCCATAGGTCATGGTTACTCCTGCTGGCTCCTACAGGGCCAGCGAACGCACCCTCATCTTCACCAGCCAATTGCTGGCAACCCTGGGGTATTTATGTTGCAATCTTGCGAAAGTGTGCTGTATCAGTTTTTCTGTCCGTGTACCAACTTTTGCCTGTTTACTTGATTCTGACCTTCCACTGCATGTTTTGACCCATGCCTGACTTCTTTATGGACCTGTCGCTGCCTGCCCTGACTTCAGATCATTCACCCTTAAGCTCATACTCTGCCTGCTCTGACCCACCTATTCAGTTTTGCCTGACCCCCTCAGTGCCTCGCAACGGTATCTCTGACCCCAATTGGTCAGCTGTAAACCACAGAGAGACCACAGCACTAGGTATCAACCTAGTGGTTCCCCTACAACGAAGTCCAGATTCCTGTTCAGAGGTTAAAGAGTGAATACCATGTGACTTCCAGGTTAACACCCTTAGGATTAGCCCAAAGCCAAATTTTTGGGTTAACACAGAGTTTCCACACCCATTGCTGTAACATGCCAGATCTTCCAGACCTGTAGCCACTCATGGCTGGCGAGCCTCCACTCTGGATGATCCCTTTAAATTATGTTTGTATAGGATCAACTTTCCTTTTTTAAGAAAGTCCACATTACATTCACAGAAAAGACTCAACACAGGAGATCATATGTAAAAATATTGTTATTATTTTTGACCGTGATTATTTTCTGTTGAAGCTACATTATATCTGCTAAGTATGGCTAATAGTGTGGTAGACAATATTATGGGTGGTGATAATTAGGGGGAATGTTTAGCTCAAGAAGTCTTTCTTTATCTTTTACTCTCCAAAATCCAAACCCTCGTGCTTCTTTAACGTTTGCATTACTCATTTGCAAGGCACCCAGCTTCATCAAAGGTTAAAATGGTTTTCCAGTAGTACAATATTGATGACCTATCATCAGGATAGGTCAATGATATCAGATTTGTGATGGTCCAACTCCCACAGCCCCGCAGCTTAGCTGTTTGAAAGCACCGTAGTGCTTGCACAAGTGCTACGGCCTCCTCACAGGGTACCAAGAACAGCACCATACATTATATAGTGGTTGTGCTTGATATTGCAGCTTGGGCCCATTCACTTGAATGGGACTTAGCTGCACACAGATCATGTTACCGATAAACTGGCTTAGGAAATGGCCAAAATGCTCACCGGAGCGCTGTGGCCTCTACAAACAGCTGATTGGCCGGGTGCTGGGAGTCGGACCCCCACTGATTTGATATTGATAATTTATCCTGAGACTAGGTCATCAAGATTTGTCTCCCAGAAAACCCCTTTGAACTTTCATCCGTAGTCAATCATATGACTGACAATCTAGCCCAAATTTTTTTTTTTACAGAAATACAGCATTATTAATGCCTCATTGTTCACCAAAAATAAGTTGTCAATATTCAAATGCTACTCACAGAGATCAGAAAAGTTGTGGCAAGTGTCAAACTACATACATGATGTGGCAAACACATGGACCAAAGTGTATGCAGATGTAAATGGTTTATCTACTACAGTTATGTCCATATGTGTCTCTTTTCCTTTGATACGTGATGTTTAAATGAATTAGCATAATGGGACTCAGCCACGCAGAGGGGAGGTGAAGTTACAGTATATTGCAACATAGTTGGGGCTTTAATTCGGTGATATAAAATAAGAAATCCAGCGTGTTTGGCATTGGACCAATAATGTTTATGCTGATAGGACCTCTTCTTCTCTACTTTCTAAACTGAGCGTCTGAACCTGTTGACACAAAAAAAAACAAAAAAAAAAAAACACTGTATATGTGATCAAGGTACAGGACATTCTTAGTAAATTAGTAATAGTTTAGACTTACATATCATTTAGCACATGTAAATTTATGATGCAATTTATTTTTATATTGCATTCGTTTACTACACTGTATTCATTATCTTCTTTTCTCAGAGAGTATAATGACTGTACGATATTACATAATTCGGTACAGTGGTTGAAAATATGTATGTCAATCAAATTCAGTCAGGATAGGTAGAGGACATGAATGAAGAAAGTAAAACAGAACATTTAATAATAGAAAATATCACTATTAATTCAGAGGAAAACAAAAAAATGACTTAAAATAAACCTGTCACCATGAAAACGTAGTAAAAGACAGCATTTTATAGAGCAGGAGGAACTGAGTAGACTGATAAATAGTTTTATTGTACAAGATTCAGTAAAATCTGTAGTTTATTTAAATCTCTGCTCCTTATATGCTTAGGGGTTATGCAAACTGCTAGCAATTCATTCATGACTTCCAGGAGGAATAATAAAGGAACGGCTTAGGCTACTTTCACACTAGCATTAATATTTTCCGGTATTGAGATCCGTCATAGGGTCTCAATACCGGAAAAAAATGCTTCAGTTTTGTCCCTATTCATTCTTAATGGAGACAAAACGTAACTGAACAGAACGGAATGCTCCAAAATGCATTCCGTTCTCATACCGGAGAGCAAACCGCAGCATGCTGCGGTTTGCTTTCTGTCCTGGGATGCGGAGAAAAACGGATCCGTCATGACCCACAATGCAAGTCAATAGGGATGGATCTGTTTTCTCTGACACAATCTGACACAATAGAAAACGGATCTGTCCCCAATTGACTTTCAATGGAGTTTATGACGGATCCCTCTTGGGTATATTTAAAGATAATACAACCGGATCCGTTCATAACAGATGCAGATGGTTCTATTATCAGTAAAGGAAGCGTTTTTGCTGAACCCTGCCGGATCCAGCAAAAACGCTAGTGTGAAAATAGCTTTATCACAGAGTCATAAGAATAGATGTTCCAGAATCGTTATCACAAGGGGGATGCAATTAGTTGCTAAAACAAACATGTGAGGAGAGGTGGTGTGTCCTTCTTAACCATCCCAGGACCGCCGCACGCAGGATTGTGTCCTGGCGCGGCCCTGTTATTCCTCCTAGACAGCATCATCTCGTGAGAGGCGAGATTTCCTGTGAACGCGCGCACACAGGAGCCGAAGGTAAACCAGTGGATCTACAGCCTGCCAGCGTCAATCGTTCGCTGTAGATGCGATTTTTAACCACTGAAAGGTATATCAGACGCTGTTTTGTTAACAGCGTCTGATATACCTGCTACCTGGTCCTCTGGTGGTCCCTTTTGCTTGGATCGACCACCAGAGGACACAGGCAGCTCTGTAATAAGTAGCACCAAGCACCACACTACACTACACTACACCCCCCCTGTCACTTATTAACCCCTGATCACCCCCCTGTCATTGATCACCTCCCTGTAATGCTCCATTCAGACGTCCGTATGTGTTTTGCGGATCCGTGGGGTCACTTGTGGGGTATTTATACTGCCCTGACATTTTAGGGGCCCTAAAGCGTGAGAAGAAGTCTGGAATCCAAATGCCTAAAAATGCCCTGCTAAAGGGTACTCATTGGAATTTGGGCCCCATTGCGCATCTTGGCTGCAAAAAAGTGTCTCACATGTGGTATCGCCGTACTCAGAAGAAGTAGGGCAATGTGTTTTGGGGTGTCATTTTACATATACCCATGCTGGGTGAGAGAAATATCTCTCTAAAAGACAAATTTTCCCATTTCTTTATGCAAAGTTGTCATTTGACAGAGATATTTCTCTCACCCAGCATGGGTATATGTAAAAATACACCCCAAAACACATTGCCCTGCTTCTCCTGAGTACGGCGATACCACATGTGTGACAATTTTTTGCAGCCTAGGTGCGTAAAGGGGCCCAAATTCCAATGAGTACTTTCAGGATTTCACAGGGCATTTTTAAGCATTTGGATTCCAAACTACTTCTCACGCTTTAGCGTCCCTAAAATGCCCGGGCAGTATAAATACCTTACAAGTGACCCCATTTTGGAAAGAAGACACCCCAAGGTATTCCGTGAGGGGTATGGTGAGTTCATGTAAAATTTAATTTTTTTGTCACAAGTTAGTGGAATATGAGACTTTGTAAGAATACAGGGAGTGCAGAATTATTAGGCAAATGAGTATTTTGACCACATCATCCTCTTTATGCATGTTGTCTTACTCCAAGCTGTATAGGCTCGAAAGCCTACTACCAATTAAGCATATTAGGTAATGTGCATCTCTGTAATGAGAAGGGGTGTGGTCTAATGACATCAACACCCTATATCAGGTGTGCATAATTATTAGGCAACTTCCTTTCCTTTGGTAAAATGGGTCAAAAGAAGGACTTGACAGGCTCGGAAAAGTAAAAAATAGTGAGATATTTTGCAGAGGGATGCAGCACTCTTAAAATTGCAAAGCTTCTGAAGCGTGATCATCGAACAATCAAGCGTTTCATTCAAAATAGTCAACAGGGTCGCAAGAAGCGTGTGGAAAAACCAAGGCGCAAAATAACTGCCCATGAACTGAGAAAAGTCAAGCGTGCAGCTGCCAAGATGCCACTTGCCACCAGTTTGGCCATATTTCAGAGCTGCAACATCACTGGAGTGCCCAAAAGCACAAGGTGTGCAATACTCAGAGACATGGCCAAGGTAAGAAAGGCTGAAAGACGACCACCACTGAACAAGACACACAAGCTGAAACGTCAAGACTGGGCCAAGAAATATCTCAAGACTGATTTTTCTAAGGTTTTATGGACTGATGAAATGAGAGTGAGTCTTGATGGGCCAGATGGATGGGCCCGTGGCTGGATTGGTAAAGGGCAGAGAGCTCCAGTCCGACTCAGACGCCAGCAAGGTGGAGGTGGAGTACTGGTTTGGGCTGGTATCATCAAAGATGAGCTTGTGGGGCCTTTTCGGGTTGAGGATGGAGTCAAGCTCAACTCCCAGTCCTACTGCCAGTTTCTGGAAGACACCTTCTTCAAGCAGTGGTACAGGAAGAAGTCTGCATCCTTCAAGAAAAACATGATTTTCATGCAGGACAATGCTCCATCACACGCGTCCAAGTACTCCACAGCGTGGCTGGCAAGAAAGGGTATAAAAGAAGAAAATCTAATGACATGGCCTCCTTGTTCACCTGATCTGAACCCCATTGAGAACCTGTGGTCCATCATCAAATGTGAGATTTACAAGGAGGGAAAACAGTACACCTCTCTGAACAGTGTCTGGGAGGCTGTGGTTGCTGCTGCACGCAATGTTGATGGTGAACAGATCAAAACACTGACAGAATCCATGGATGGCAGGCTTTTGAGTGTCCTTGCAAAGAAAGGTGGCTATATTGGTCACTGATTTGTTTTTGTTTTGTTTTTGAATATCAGAAATGTATATTTGTGAATGTTGAGATGTTATATTGGTTTCACTGGTAAAAATAAATAATTGAAATGGGTATATATTAGTTTTTTGTTAAGTTGCCTAATAATTATGCACAGTAATAGTCACCTGCACACACAGATATCCCCCTAAAATAGCTAAAACTAAAAACAAACTAAAAACTACTTCCAAAAATATTCAGCTTTGATATTAATGAGTTTTTTGGGTTCATTGAGAACATGGTTGTTGTTCAATAATAAAATTAATCCTCAAAAATACAACTTGCCTAATAATTCTGCACTCCCTGTAAAAAAAAGAATTAAAAAAATAAATCATTTTCCACTAACTTGTGACAAAAAATAAAAACTTCCATGAACTCACTATGCCCATCAGCGAATACCTTAGGGTGTCTACTTTCCGAAATGGGGTCATTTGTGGGGTGTTTCTCCTGTCTGGGCATTGTAGAACCTTAGGAAACATGACAGGTGCTCAGAAAGTCAAAGTGCGTAAATTCACATTTTTGCACCATAGTTTGTAAACGCTATAGCTTTTACCCAAACCAATAAATATACACTTATTGCATTTTTTTTAATCAAAGAGATGTAGGACAATAAATTTAGAGAAAAATTTATATAGAAATGTAGTTTTCATTGAAAAATTTTACAACCGAAAGTGAAAAATAACGTTTTTTTGCAACAATTTCGGTAAATTTCGATTACTATCAAAAAAAGTAAAAATGTCAGCAGCAATGAAATACCACCAAATGAAAGCTCTATTAGTGAGAAGAAAAGGAGATAAAATTCATTTGGGTGGTAAGTTGTATGACCGAGCAATAAACCGTGAAAGTAGTGTAGTGCAGAATTGTAAAAAGTGGTCTGGTCATTAAGGGGGTTTAAGCTAGGGGGGCTGAAGTGGTTAAATGGGCCTTTTAGCATTACATCTATGGCCAATATATAACTGAGCAGATACTTACTTCATTCTGCATTTTGTTGAGTACCTGGATTCAGGCTCAGCTTCATTCGCTTCATTATTAGAGGTCCCTTGAATTAAGATTGATGTGTTAATTATATATATGTGCTTGCACAAAAATACTTGTTTCATATAACAATTAATTTACTTCTTTAAAGGGAATCTGTCACCTGGTTTGAACATATTAAGGTGTTACTACTGCCATGTACAATAATATACCTAATTTCTTGCTGTAGTCTTCATTTTTTGTTTCATGGTTTCATTAGCGATAAAATCCACTTTTTATGTTATGCAAATGAGTGTCCAAAATGCCCAGAGGGGCATTATTATCTTAATATGGAGCCTAGTAACTCCCCCGTACAGTGCCCAGCCCACCTTCCTTTAGAGCCCAAGCACGCCTCTTCCAGCATAAGTAACTGCCCACACCCGGACTCTTTGCGGCCATGTCACTGGGCATGCCCTGAGCCCAGTGACAAATTTAAAGCTATTGCCCCCAGGAGCTTCTACATCGCACAGGCGCAGGCAGTCGTGAGATTTCACAAAGAGGCGGGGGTGGCAGCAAAGAGTTTGGGTGTGGGCAGTTACCTTTTCTGGAAGAGGCGTGCTTGGGCTCTAAAGGAAGGCGGGCTGGGCACTGTACGGGGGAGTTACTGGGCTTCAGAGAAGGATAATAACGCCCCTTTGGGCACCTTGGACACTCATTTGTATAACATAAAAAGTGGATTTTATCGCTAATGAAATCATGAAACAAAAAATGGAGACTACAGCAAGAAATAAGGTATTTTATTGTACATGGCAGTAGTAACACCTTAATATGCTCAAACCAGGTGACAGATTCCCTTTAATTATCTTTTTCATCAAAACTTTCATCAAAGCCTGAACTGACATTGGCTGTGGAGGAATGGAACTGCACACTGAGCAACTGAGAGAATCATGTGACTCCCAGCAGTATTATCCAGGATCCCATTCTGTTTAATTGTACCCATGCATTACACTCATTGGATGTTGCATCAACAATTGTGTCCACACCTGGTGCCACGAGTGAGGGAGTCATCGATCACTGCAAGTGATCAATTACTAATGAATGGGCTCTATGGATTCAGGCTAATACAGTCAGGTCCATAAATATTGGGACATCAACACAATTCTAACATTTTTGGCTCTCTACACCACCACAATGGATTTGAAATGAAACAAACAAGATGTGCTTTAACTACAGACTGTCAGCTTTAATTTGAGGGTATTTACATCCAAATCAGGTGAACGGTATAGGAATTACAACAGTTTGCATATGTGCCTCCCACTTGTTAAGGAACCAAAAATAATGGGACAACTGTTTGGAACATTCTTAAAAAGAAGGAACGCATTGGTGAGCTCAGCAACACCAAAAGACCCGGAAGACTGCGGAAAACAACTGTTGGATAACTGAAGAATTCTTTCCCTGGTGAAGAAAACATCCTTCACAACAGTTGGCCAGATCAAGTACAAGAACACTCTCCAGGAGGTAGGTGTATGTGTGTCAAAGTCAACAATCAAGAGAAGACTTCACCAGAGTGAATACAGAGGGTTCACCACAAGATGTAAACCATTGGTGAGCCTCAAAAACAGAAAAGCCAGATTAGAGTTTGCCAAATGACATCTAAAAAAGCCTTCACAGTTCTGGAACAACACCCTATGGACAGATGAGACCAAGATCAACTTGTACCAGAATGATGAGAAGAGAAGAGTATGGAGAAAGAAAGGAACTGCTCATGATCCTAAGCATACCACCTCATCAGTGAAGCATGGTGGTGGTAGTGTCATGGTGTGGGCATGTAAGGCTGCCAATGAAACTGGTTCTCTTGTATTTATTGATGATGTGACTGCTGACAAAAGCAGCAGTATGAATTCTGAAGTGTTTCGGGCAATATTATCTGCTCATATTCAGCCAAATGCTTCAGAACTCACTGGACGGCGCTTCACAGTGCAGATGGACAATGACCCAAAGCATACTGCAAAAGCAACCAAAGAGTTTTTTAAGGGAAAGAAGTGGAATGTTATGCAATGGCAAAGTTAATCACCTGACCTGAATCTGATTGAGCATGCATTTCACTTGCTGAAGACAAAACTGAAGGGAAATTGCCCCAAGAACAAGCAGGAACTGAAGACAGTAGAGGCCTGGCAGAGCATCACCAGGGATGAAACCCAGCATCTGGTGATGTCTAAGCGTTCCAGACTTCAGGCTGTAATTGACTGCAAAGGATTTGCAACCAAGTATTAAAAAGTGAAAGTTTGATTTATGATTATTATTCTGTCCCTTTACTTTTGGTCCCTTAACAAGTGGGAAGCACATATGCAAACTGTTGTAATTCCTACACCGTTCACCTGATTTGGATGTAAATCCCCTCAAATTAAAGCTGACAGTCTGCAGTTAAAGCACATCTTCTTCCTTTCATTTCAAATCCATTGTGGTGGTGTATGGTGCGGACCTTGAGGATTGCTGCCACAGTGGAAAAAAGCTTCATTGACATAGTCATGTAAGGAGATTTGTTGCAGATATTTGTAGGACTGCACCATATATGTGAATGGATGCACATCCTGCAAATACGACCCCATTCACATATGGAAGAGAAATGATTGCAAGAAATTAGCTTCACTGTGCTAAAACACCCTTTGAGTTAACCTTACCTGCAAGGGCTCATGCACCCGGCCATAAACGTTTTTGCAATCTGCAAATTGCGGATCCGCGAAACAGGCCGTGTGCATTTAGGATTTTGCTGAACGGAACGCCCTGCAATCTATAGAACAGTCCTGCCCTTGTCCGTAAAGCGGACAAGTATAAGACATGTTCTATTTTTTTGTGTGTGCCACAGAACAGACATACGGATGCAGACAGCACACCAGGGGTGCACCACCGATGAGGCCAGGTGAGGCGATCGCTTCAGGGAGCACCAGGTAGGGGCAAGAGGGGGGCAGTGGAAGGACCATGGGAAATGAGCACTTTCATTGTGGCAAAGCGGTTAGGTTTAGAAATTTGAATGGGGGGGGGCGCCGTTTGAGTTTTCGCCACAGACAGCAGAAAGGCTAAGTGCACTCAAGCAGCACACGGTGTCTGTATCTTTTCCCGTCCCGTTGAAGTGAATGGGTCCACATCGATCTGCAAAAAACATGGCGGACAAAAAACATGGCCGTGTGCATAAGCCTAAGAACTCATGCACATAACCGTATCCACAAAACACGGATACTAGCCAAGTGCCTTTTCGCCATTTATTTTTTAAATCCTGCAATAATGTTCTATACTTGACCTCAAAATAGACAAAAATGGGACATGTTAAATCTTTTGGGGAAGCCGCTAACGCACATACGAATGCAGACAGCATATTTTGTGACCCCATTGACATCTCCACATTTTTTGAGGATCAGATATGGTCCTAACATACAGTTGTGTGCTGCAAAATGTATTTTTTTTATTAACTTTTTTGAAACCTGTGTACCATCCAATATGGCTGCCACTCCAGCTCACCTGTTTTACAGACGATCATAATATCTTTTTCACATTTAATTAGCTGGGAAAATTGTGTGCTGATTGTAGAATGTGCTGCAGATTTTCATGCCCTATCAATCCCATATATTTTGTGGTTATTTTGCGATTTTTACTTATTTGGAACGTGAATATATATGAGGTCCCATGCACACAACCAAATCCATTTTGTTGGCCCGCAAATTGCAGAACCGCAAAATAAATATTCAGTTCATATTGCATCTGCGTTTTTTTTTACGGACCCATTGGGTCAGCAGTCTGCATTTTACAGAAAAGTATAGGACATGTTCTATCTTTTTGCGGAACGGACATACCTGTATGGATGTACAATCATACGTCTGCTTTCCGTATCCTTATATTCGTACCGCAAAAGGATTAAATATGTCTGCAAAATGCAGATCACGGACCCTTTGAAATCAATGGGTCCGCAAAAAATGCAGACACCACATGGACTGCATCTATATTTTGCAGATCCATAATTTTCAAACCGCAAAACAGATAACGTTTTGTGCATGAAGCCTCACGCTGCATTTAGGAGTGGCTATCTTATGTTTGTCTAGTGTAAGTTTTCTGCAGACCTCTGCAATATGTGAACACAGCTTCAACATCACAAAGACACCATCTTCTAACACAGATTAATCTGTTGATGAATAATCCATCAAGCTGTTCTTGGCACCTCGGGGACCTTTGTAACACTGGGTGTGCATTTCAAAGATCTCAAAAACTCCAATGGTGTCACACAGAGGTGCTCCACCTGTGAGAGGATTTAGTTTCTAAATGAGGAGTATTTCAAAGAGAAATGCTGTATGTGCGTGTGTCTTAATTGTGGGATTGTTAAAGGGGTTATTCAGCAAAGATATTTATGACTTATCCTCAGGATAGGTTATCAGTATCAGATCTGTGGGGGTGCGACACACGGGACTGGCCTTGAGCACCACAGCCTCTTCCTAGGCCAGTGACATCACTGTATATTGATCACATGGCCTAGTTGCAGCAAAGCCCCATTCTAGTCAATGGGGCTGAGCTGCAATACCAAGCACAGCCACTATACGATGTACGGAGCAGTCCGTAGACAGCTGCCAGGAGCCTGCGTTGCTCTCACCAGACCTCCGGTGAGCACGGCGGCTCCCTGAAACAGCTGATTGGAGGGGATGTCGGGACTTGGACCTCTGCTGATGTCATATTGATGACCAATCTTAAGGATAAGTAATCATTATCTTTTCCAGGATAACCCCTTTAAACAGAGTAGACAATTACCCTAGTAATTATGGAGACGTACCTGTCTGTAGATTCCTCTTCCCCATTAAACCCACGAAGAAGTCATGCATGTCTCCTGGAAGATGCAAATGGAAATGATACTCTTAAAATAAGAAAACGCTCATTCGGCCGATGTCACACATAAGGGCCCCTAAACACATGATTTTGGAACTGAGGTTTTTTTTACCACTAAAAAAGCCAGGATAACCACTTGCGTTTTCTTTGGTCATCTGGGTTTTTTGATGTGTTGTTTTCTAGTGTTTTTTTTTCACACAGTGGCATAGATTAACTAATGTGCCTGCATCTAGAATATTGAAAAAGTGACGCATATTGGTGCAATTTTGACACTATTTGGAGCAACTAGGGATTCTGCACTTTTTCGTTTGACTATGGCGCAGAGTTTAGCAGGAAAGGGTTGTAGCCTAATATGTGTCCTGAATGATTTACAGCATCCAGCAGCCTTTTCTGACTGTTATACACTTCTCAACATTGAAATTAAGATACCAAGAAGGAAAAGTTGTGAAATTATCGAAATTACAGGATCGATAGACATGTTAATGATATGCAAAATATAAAAAAAAGGAAACAAAATATCTTGATGAATTCAGTATCGAGTATGGGTTCAGAAATACATTCACTTATACGCCTTTGCATGCTATCAGTTAGGTTTTTAATGGTTGTCTGAGAAATCTTCTGCCATGCTGAATACACTTGGGCACGCAAATCATCAAGATCCACTGCTGGCAGCTCCCTTTGCAATTGCTGACCCATGACATCCAGATGTGATCAATGCTGCAGGCCATGGCAGCATGTTTAGCCCAAATAGGCTGCTCACAGTAGCACAAGCAACATGTGGTTCCACGACCAAATCAACGTAACACTGCTAGTACATTACTCCATCCCGCACCATAATCCTGGGAGCAGGACCAGTATGACATTACCTAGTAAAGGCCTCTTCATTGGCGAATTATATTTCAGATGTGATCAATGGGAGACAAGTCCAGAGAGGCTGCAGGCCATGGTAGCATGTTTAGGCCAAGCAGGCTTCTCACAACAACATAAGCAATATGCAATACTGTCCTGTTGAAAAACGGCTCCTGAGAAACTTTAGAGAATTGGCTGTACCATTGTGTACCATTGTGTTCCATGACCAAAATTTCTGTAACGCCGAGCTGTTAGTGTACCTGAAATAAAGATTAGAGGGGTCCGGCTACCATACATTATGCCACACCACACCATAATCTAGGGAGCAGGACCAGTGTGAAATTTCCTTGAAAGGGCCTATTTATGGTGTTGCCCACATGGTCTCCAAACAAATCTCTGGCCATTATTGCGACAAAAGCAGGAGCCCTCTTTGAAGAGAATAGACCTCCATTGATTGCACTCGTTTTTGCATTATTTTGCTAATTTTGGCCTAATCATCGCCATAAAGTCGCAAATTCTATAATTTGTGATCTCCAGTCATTATTTTCTTGATTGCGAAAATCGGCAATGTAATATGCGCGTATTGTGCGTGCAATACAGGCGTGGCTCACTTTTGCTACATTTTTCAAGCTGCTAGAAGTTTCCTGAGACTGGAGAAAATGCACAGTACAGTAATTCCCATCACACTACCTAACACCCTGCACTACAACCTATCAGCTACACTATATCAGGATCTAACCTACACTGACTATCTCCACCTAACTATCTGTATTATATATATGAGCTAACTAACTATCTAATGTAATTAAATAAGGATCCAGATGACTCAGCACAGAACACAGCAATGACACTGCTCTCTCTCTCTCAGAACTGCTAAAAATAGTGAACAGAAAATGGCTACTGGGGAGGTTCTTATATAGTAAGGGGTAGGCAGCTTTCCTATTGGTTGCTAGGGATGTTGCTAAGCTCTGACAAAGATATTGCAGCCTTCTCATTGGCCCACAAGCAAAAAGCAGTGAGAGTACTGATAAAAAAAAATCTAGACTATTTGCGATTACGAAGATATAGCACTATATTCTACATCTTCGCAAATTCTCAAAGTGCCGATATTCATGATAAAAGTTTGCGATTAGAATATTCGCGATCAACACTACGGTGCACCATGAAAGCCTTTTAGAGCAGTGGCATTAGGTAAAATGGAACATCTGTAGCTGGATGTCCATCTCCTAGCCTAATGTTGTGCAAATTTCTTCTGATGAATGGATCACTACATGTAATTCTTCTAATCAAATGATCTGTCCATGCAGAAGTTCTCCTCTGTACATCTCTTGCTGACATTCTAGTTCATCGTTGTTCTTCCAATCACCGGGACAAGCAAGGTCGAACAGTGGCATCCTGGCCACTCTGCCAGAGTGATAAACCAGGGTCTCTCAGTTCAAGGATTCTGTCCCTCTTAGTTTGCCACAATGGCGATAACTGTCATGTTGACGAACAGGAGACAATGCACAATTATCCCACATGACTTGATCTAATTTCTAAGGTTTGATGTGGCTAAAAAACTTTGCTTTCAATTTGGAATTTATGCCATTTCCACATGCCACAGATTGGAACTAGGTGCTTGAAAATGTGATCATCTGCAGATCTCAGCGACACCTCCTGCTTCTTCATTTTGCTAAACCTTATAGCTTGTCCTTATTGATGTTGCTATTTCAACAGTGTTTTAGAGGCCGTTCTTAATAAAGCCCTGCACTGGCGGTACATCTGCGGGCCCGTCTCCTTCCTTCCTTCCTACGCCATGGCCACTTTTTTACACCTGGAGTGAGAGGGGAGAAGTCACAGATTGTGGCGCAAAGGACCTTTGTGCTGCAATCTACAACCAGAAATTCACCTAATTTAGATTATTTGTCTTAGTTATCTGCTTATTTTTCTTAACTCTTCCTTTTCTCTTATCTTGGGATGACATTTTGGGGCTTTGGAACCCAGTACTAGTTTTTTATAGAATTAAGGACACAAATTACAAGGGTTTTTATCTGTAAGGCTCAAGCTTCATATCATATGACAATGTCCTGGTCCTGAACTAGTTGAGACAAATAATAAAAGTGTTATTTATAGCACACATTAGATTCCAATGTGATCTGATTGCTTGGATGCTTTGGACAGTTTCTCCACATGTTGTCTATTCTGTTTTTATAATATTCTGTATCTTAAACACATGAAAAAGGGGGAGACACCGCGCTGAGCCTAGATCACCTGACCCTAATTTACCTCTTGTTCCGATCGTGTACAACCTATCCACCTCAGTTTAAAACAGGAATTACCTTGATTCTGATGTGTGGGATTAGGGGACCACCTTCTCGGGCGTTCCGATGTGCACGTGTTCTTCTATACAGGAGGTGAATAGCAGGTAGAGGTAGGCTGTATGGAGTTCGCCCCGGCCGGTGGCGAGACTCCGTTTGTACTTACGCTCACGCTCACAAGGGGAGCTGGTGACGTCACCTGTTGAGCTACGGGCTGCTGTTAGCACCAAAAGACCTTCCTACGCGTTTCGAGTGCTACGGCACTCTTCGTCAGGGAATCAGCATGGTGCCTCTAGTAGCTGCCTTTTATTCTACCCGCATATCATCTTAATTGCACAGATTTACCATTAAGGATATATTTGGTATATTCAATTAAAACCAAATAACTCAATTTCAGAGTTTAAACCATTCGGGACCAGTGTGTTCATATTGAAGATCCATTGGGTTTCTTTTTTTGACATATTTTTAATGAAATCACCTCCCCGTATGTCCATTTTAACTATTTGTATCCCAAAGAAGGAGGATCCATCAAATTTTCCATTATGCTTTACTGTATAATGTCTGGACAAAGGGTGCCCTTCAGATTTTTTATTTATATTATATATATGCTCACTCAGTCGTTTTTTTAGTTGTCTCTTGGTGCGCCCAATATATAACTTTTCACAAGGACATTTTATGGCATAAATAACCCCTTTAGTACTGCATGTTATATAATCCCGGATGTTATATTCAAAGGTACCATCCTCATTTGTTATTTGGCTCATTTTGCTGGTAAATTTCTGAGAGTTTTTACATACCATACATTTTTTGCAAGGAAAAAATCCTTTTAACCTTTGCTTGTCATTGATTTTTTTGGTATTCATTATAGCTGCACATTTTTTCGTGGGTGCGATTATGTTCCCAATATTTGCTGCTTTTTTATAAACAAATGCTGGATCTTCATTAAACAGATGTCCAATTACCTTATCTTCCTTTAATATGTCCCAATGACGTTTTACAATATTCCTAAATGTTCGAGTTTGTGCATTGTATGGGATAATAATGGGTGGAATTTTTTCTTCTTCTTTATCTATGTCTCTATCCTCCTGTTGTATCTCTGATACTTTCTCCACCGTTACGTTATTTAGAAGGGTTTCCCTCTCTATGGATTTAATTTGATCTTTCTGTTCCAAGAGTTTATTTACATTATATCCCTTTGATGCAAATTTATTTTTAATCTATCTGCTTCTTTGTCATACTCTGCCAGCTCAGTGCAATTTCTCCTGATACGTAAAAACTGGCTCCTAGGTATGTTGTCAAGCCAGCAAGGTAAATGACAGCTGGTCCTGGAAATATAGCTGTTGGAGTCGGTGGGCTTTTCATACGTTTTTGTGCATATTCTTCTCCCCTTACATAGATAGTTAAATCTAAAAAATTAATTTCCCTAAAACTATATGTGGGAGTAAATTCCAAATAAAAATTATTTTTATTAATATCCATTAAAAACTCCTTTAGACCTATTTCCCCCCCCTCCCAAATAAAAATGACGTCATCTATGAAGCGCCGCCAGAGGACGAGGCCCGTCCGGAGCTCATTGTTGGGGTGTATGTTTTCCATCTCCCACCTCCCAACATATAAATTAGCGAACCCCGGCGCGAACCTCGTCCCCATAGCGGTCCCCCACGTCTGGAGATAAATATCATCCTTATATCTAAAAAATTTTTTTTCAAAAATAAATGAAATACATTCCCCAATAAATTCTATCTGCGGATTGGGTAGTTCTCCCTTTTGGTGTAAAAAATATTGTGCAGCTTCACGGCCTTTGTTATTTTCTATTACCGTATATAGTGACTTCACGTCTAGCGTTCCTATTATATAGTTCTCCCTCCACTGTATTGTCTCCAAAATTTGGAGTATGTGCTTTGTATCTTTGAGATAGGTGGGTAGCGATTGCGCACAAGGTTGTAAATATTGATCCACGTATTTAGATAGTGCACTAGTTAAACATTCCACCCCAGATACTATAGGCCTACCAGGGGGCCTATTGGCATCTTTATGTATTTTGGGGTTTTGGTAAAAAATGGCCATTTTTGGATATCTATTGTCAATATAAAAACTCTCTTGTTTATAAAGTATTCCTTTATCTCTGGCTTTATATACCAGTTCTTTTAGTTCCTTTATAAAAATTTCTGTAGGGTCCTTTTTTAGTAATTGATATGTCTTACTATCACTTAGTATGTTTAACGCTTCCCTATCATAATCCTCTTTATTTAATACAACAATCCCCCCCCCCCTTATCTGCTGGGCGGATGATTATCTGGTTGTTTTCTTGCATATTTATTATTGCTTCTTTTTCAGCTTTGGTTATATTACTCATATATTTAGATCTTTTTGATATTTTTATTTTCTTGATGTCCCTTGTAACTAAGTTCATAAAGGTATTTAATGCTGTCGAATATTCGTTTATTGGGTCAAATCGAGACCTGGGTTTCAAGCTGGTATGTTTAAATGGATCATTATTAATTTTTGTTTCTTCCTTTCGGTCCCTATTCTTATTCTTTTTCATATGATGTTTCTTTAGGGCTATGCGCCTCATAAATTTTCGTATCCCTATAAAGGCCTCGAATTTATTGAAGTAGGTTGTTGGGGCAAATTTAAGCCCTTTTTTTAGGATTTCTTCTTCTCCCTTATTTAGCACATATTTACTTAGATTATACATTTTTTGTCCAAGATCTTGATTAGTTTGTACATTATTTTCCTCCTCCTTTTCTCTTTGTTTCATTATTTTTTGTAATTTCTTCTTTTTGGCGAATTTCCCTCCTCTACATCCCCTTTTGAATTTCCTTTTCTCTGGGGCCTGAAAAAATCCTGTTTTACAGTTTTTTTACTTCTTGTTTTATTATTCAACGTTTTATTCCTGTTTTAAAACTGAGGTGGATAGGTTGTACACGATCGGAACAAGAGGTAAATTAGGGTCAGGTGATCTAGGCTCAGCGCGGTGTCTCCCCCTTTTTCATGTGTTTAACCCTTTCTTAACAGCTAGTGCGGAGCTGTTCCTGACACTGCTGCTTCAATTCTGTAATCAGCGCCGGTGGTATATCTCTGTATTGCTAATATTCTGTATCTTACTTACTTTTTAATGGCAATGAGGCAAATTCCTTGGAATCTATAAAATAACAAAACAGTTTTCGGTATAAGGAATCACAGTATTCAATATACATTTCTCTATCAAGATGTCACTGGAAAGGTTTATTACCCCATGTTTTCATCACACCTGCTGCTCACATCTGCTTCCTGCCCGGCTGCTCTTTACACCCAACATAACTGCTATCTATTATGTATAAATGTTACTTGTACTGCATTCTACGCCCCATTACCCAGCACTGCTATCTCCCTGGAAGTCTTATGAATAAACTATAGTAAAGTGATATTAATAACACATGCACTCTTTTTTTACAAGACAACCCATTTTGACAAATATAACATTATTGCATTCTAGTTTTAACGATTTCAGCTAATTAAAAAAATATATATATATTTTCAAAATCTAACATATCCCAACTGGTGTTGTCTGATTGGGGCCTATAAAGCATGGGACACCAATACATTGGCTATAATCCATATTTGAAATGAGTGTATTCATTCTATTTCTAAGCTAATCACATTCTAGCTGAATTTTGAAAAAATTTGAGATGCATCTGAGTTTTTGGTGGTTCAATTCAGGCAAACTTTGGGGTGAGAAAAAAAGTAAGCGACAAGAGAGAAAAATATGAGTACTAGGTGACTTTAGAGTGACCTATACACATTTTCAGGACAGTAAGAGCACTTTTGACTTGGGTAGGATCGATTCAGACCAGAATTGAATCAGTCAACTTGCTGGCTGAATTCAACCCGAATATAAATTTGAGGATTTCACTCATCTTCAATCCTTATTTATGGTCATTACTGAAATGTCAGACCTCATTTTGCTCAGAAATAAAAATATTAGCATAGTTTATATAGTTTATAAGGCCGAAGAAAGACATCTGTCCATCTAGTTCAGCCTGTTATGTAACATACAGTACTAAATAAGGCTACACATATAAAAACTGTGGTCATCTGGTTCAAGATGCCTTTCTTAGTGGTCCTCAGTTGGAGGGTCAATCACAATCGGGGGTACACCACCAATGAGGCCAGGTGAGGCGATCACCTCAGGCAGCACCAGGGAGCGGAAGGGCGATGGGCAATGAGCGCTTTAAATGTGACATAGGGGTTAGGTTAATAAATTGCTATTGGGGAGGGGCACCGTTTCAGGCCTCGCCTCAGGCAGCAGAAAGGCTAGGTGCACCCCTGATCACAATATAATACAATCAGCTGAAAAATAAATGTGTAGCATTAAGGCTTCATTCACACGTCCGTGGAACACAGTCTGTGAGATACCGGATTGGCATCCTGCTTAGTGCAGGAGCCATGGCATCATTGATTGCTATGACGCCGGGTGCTTTGTGTCGCCGCAGAACAGTAATACACTCATATAGATCATACTAGTGTATTACTGTACTGCTGCGGCACCATGTCGTCATAGCAACCAATGATGCCATGGCTCCAGCACAGACCATGGTTTCTCACGGACCATGTTCCACAGACATGTGAAAGAAGCCTAAAGGAGTAGTCTACTAGTCTAGGAGTAGTCTACTACAAGAAAAAAAGCTGTCTCAGGGGCTGCACATGCTGCAAAAAATAGCAGAATTACACTCACAGATCCCCCATTTCTGCTATTCTGACAGCACAGGGTCTCTGCTGCCTCTTCTCAAGATGACAGGAAATGGCTGGGAACTCTGCTCAGCCTACCACTGGCTGCAGCAATGATCTGCCTCAGCAGTGATTGGCTGAACCACATTCACAGCCATTTCCTTTCATCTTGCGAAGAGGACCAGCCGTGACTCTGGCATTGTCAGAATAGTAGTGGTGGGGGATTAGTGAGATGAGTATAAGCATTGTTATTGTTTTACAGCATGTGAAGTCCCTGAGACATATTTTTTCTTGCCTTGGAATACCCCTTTAAAGGGGTTTTCCAGGTTCAGAGCTGAACCTGGACATAACCCCTATTTTTGCCCAGGCAGCCCCCCTGATATGAGCAAAGGAGCATTTCATGAATCGAGCAGGGCAAGGGCTTTTTTGGTATATTTAGTGATGTCACTGGCACTAATTGGTGGGCTTTTTCGCTGTTCTAGCCTGTAAAAAGCTCCTGCCTAGCAGTGTAAAAAATATAAACAAGCAGCCCTTGCCTTGTAAGATACAGCACAGGGCAAGGGTTAGCAGTGGCGTAGCATGGGAGGGGCCGGGGGAGGCATTTCCCTAGGTGCAAAATTTCAGGGGTCGCCAGCAGGGCCGCACCACCAATTAGGCGAGGTGAGGCAATTGCCTCAGGCAGCACGGCCCTGGTCACAAGTGGGGGCAGCAGGGCACAGGGAGAAGAGCGCTTCCATTGTGGAAGCGCTCATCTCCAAAGTCATCTGTATCGCCGTCCTCAGGACAGCGATACAGATGGATGCTGCGGGACAGGGGTGGAAGAGGCGTCTTCCTTCCCCATTCCTCTGATAGGCTGCAGGCACTAGGTCTGCAGCTTATCAGAGTCCGGTGCAGGGGGCGCGATCACATACTTTAGCCGTACAGCACGGGACACAGGCCGGAAGAGGCCTGCATCGCATTGCTCCCAGCCTGTTGGAGGTAAGCATGTTTATTACTTTTTTAGATGGTACAATACAGGAGAGGAGCGCTGTGGGGCACTTGTTACTGGCACATGATTAGGGGGGCATCTATGGGGGGCACTTCTTACTGGCACATGATTGGGGGGAATCTATGGGGGCACTTCTTACTGGCAAATTTTTGGGGGCATCTATGGGGGCACTTCTTACTGGCACATTATTGGGGGGGCATCTATAGGGGCACTTCTTACTGGCACATTATTGGGGGGGCATCTATGGGGGCACTTCTTACTGACATATTATTGGGGGGGCACTAAGGGGGCACTTTTTACTGGCACATTATTGGGGCGCACTATGGGGGCATTTTAAGGGTATTTTATACGTGCAAATTATGGGGGACACTGAGGGCATCTACCGGGGCACTATATACCTGTATGGGGCATGTTATACTGGTACATTATGGGGGGGCACTAGGAGGAAGGCAGAATAGGAGCTCTATGGGGAACTGTATAGGGGTATTTAATACTGGCACATTATGGGAGCACTATGGGGACATTAACATTAAAAGGGGGGATTTTTTGCACTAGCACACATTATAAGTGGGCATTTTTGTACTGTCACATTATAAGGAGAATTATTACTACTTGGGGGGGCATTATGGTGGGCTTTATTACTACTGGGGGTCTATGGGGAACATGATTACTAGTATGGGCACTATGAGAGCATTATTACTTCTGGGGCACAGTGGGGACATGTTGGGGGCACTATTACTGTGGGGGCACCTTGGCACAATATCACCTTACCACAATTATTTTTGGGGGACGTTATGTTTACACTATCAGTGTCAGGGGCAGTATTTGCTGGGCACAGTTATTTTATGACACTGTGTGCCAATAATTATTGAAGGGGGCATTATCTGTGTGGTACTACTATTATCAGGGGACTTATCGGTTTCTGCAGTATAATATTGGGGAGCACAGCGGCACAGTATTGGGGGTGGTAGGATGATTTGTCCAGAAGATTAAAGGATGATGGAAAAGTAGTAAACTAAGATTTTTTTTTTCAAACTGCAGAGATGAGAAATGGCTAAAAAATGGTGGTCTGGTCTGAAGGTCTAAAAGGAGAAGATGAGGAAGGAGAACATATTTATCAAAGGAGACATCACTGGATGTAAGAGGTACGGGGCGCTGTATTACCCTGTATGTTCTGTAGTGAAGGGAGGGTGGATATATAATTTGGCCTACACTGTAGCAGCCTGGCTCCAGACTTTAGGTCACACTGTGCGTGTTCTGAATTCTGGGGGCTCACACCCATCTACTACATTATCTGTTCTCAGAGAGATTCCACTGTGTTATCTGTGATGTTACGTATGATTGCAAGTGATATCTACTACATTTTCTGTAAAAAGGGACGTGGCCACAGGTTAGAGGGGAGCAATACTTGGCTTGCCCCGGGTGCTGACAACCCACGCTTTGCCACTGCATCGGAGCATATCAGAGGGGCTCTGAACCCGGACTACTCCTTTAAAAACAACTTCTTTCTGTCTATTATATTGCATGTATAGGACTGAAATAATGAATTTCATGGATAACAGTTACTGGTAGATGGGCTGCCTAGGTGAAGATGGATATATGGCTGGGTTCAACTCTAAACTTGTTTGTTCTTGTGGGTGTTAAGCCATTGACAGAGGAGTCAGACAATGGATTTTCCCCCTCTCCCACTGAAATAAAATTGCATGCTCAGAGCCTTCTACTAACAGGGTCTACGATTAAACCAGACCAAGGACAACATACGCAAGGAGTCTGCATGTTCTCCCTGTGTTTGTTTGGGTTTCCTCCAGGTACCCTGATTCCCACTGACTGGTTATTTGATTGGTGTTATATGAGTAACTGGAAATATAATAAATTAATAAATAAAATTCACTTTAATTTACCAGAGTTTCTTCTGCCCATAAGTCCAACAAAACCATCATATGCATCATCTTCATAGAATCTTTTCAGAAGTGATGCTGGCATTTTGTAGACATCCAAAGATTTCTGATAAAAAAAACAACAATTCATATTTACTTGTAGATCCCAGGAACGGCGTATCAGAGAAACACAATAATGGATAAACAGGAACCCTAGATGCAGCAATGGCAGTGACAATCACTTTCATGGCCTATATAAGGTCCGTTAAGATGATACAATGGCCTTTTCCTGCTGCTTCCAACTAGACAAGGATAGAGTTGCATGGAAAAGTCTCCCCTCTTACTTCTCTCTTTTAACAGTTGTTTTTATGGTCTATTTGTAATGCTGGTAAAAGGAAGAGATTACATGAGAAATGTTCATTAAAGGGAACCTGTCACCTCCAAAAAACATCCCAAGCCGGCAGCAGTACCTGAGAGTAGCCAGCAGCGTGTTTGTAATGATAATTTTCTTCCTGCAGGAAGAGGAAGCAAAAGCTGTAAAAACATTCTTTAATCCCCTGCCGGCGTGCTTCTCCACAAATGCTTGAAGTCACGGAGGCAGCGGCCTCGTTGCTTTAAGTCACGGTAACCACGCCCCCTTCGCTGTGATTGGCAGCGCTTATGCACAACCAGCCGTACTGGCTGGCTTTGCCGAACAGCCGATTGTCAGTCACAGCGAAGGGGCAGGGAAGGGGGCGTGGTTACCGTGACTTGAAGCAAGGAGGCCTCCGTGACTTCAAGCATTCGTGGAGAAGCGCGCCGGCAGGGGATTAAAGAATGTTTTTACAGCTTTTGCTTCCTCTGCCTGCAGGAAGAAAATGATCATTACAAACACGCTGCTGGCTACTCTCAGGTACTGCTGCCGGCTTGGGATTTTTTGGAGGTGACAGGTTCCCTTTAAGCCATAAGAGGAGGTATGTGTGTTTATGTATGTTTGTGTGTTGCTGTCCTTCACCTAGTTGATAGAGCTGCCAAATCTGATATAAACCCATTAGGGCACTGCTCCTGTTTCTGATGGCATTTTCTGCCTTTCAGGAATGAAGTTGTACTCATACATTAGAGCTAGGGAAGGCAGCAACATTCTGGGTACACAAACCTCTCTTCTGCATACATTAATAGGAGGGACACGACCACATGAGACAAGTCTGAAAGTAGGAGCAGGTTGCATATTAGGAACTCTGACGATAAATGAAGAAATGCAGATTGCAAACTAAAACTTAAAATATGTGTTTATGTATAGAAAACTGCAATTTTTCAGAAAATTCTGTCTTTAGCGTCTGCTGAATGGTGAAGATGACTAACTGTAATATGCAGAGGCAGGTTTCTAAACCTGCCTCTCCTCTCTCTGCCCCAGTGATTACCTCCCTATATGTGTAATAGTGTTAAGCGAGCATGCCCGGCCGAACTGCTGTTCGGCTCAATCGTCGCTATGCTTGGCACATCGGAGTGCTCGTCCGAATACTATGGGTGCTCAAGTACAATTTAATACAATAAAAGTCAATGGGAGACCCGAGCATCAAACCAGGCACGCCCTGCTCTGAAGACGAGAGGGTGTCTGTTTCACAATTTTTTTTTTTAATTGATGGAAACCCCATCAAAATGGTTTGGAAACAACATTAAGAGGATGGCTGGATGTGTCTATCTACAACATACAATAGACAACCACACAAAGGCTATATGCCAAAAGCCAGGTATATGCAAGCCATCAATCTATCCATGAGACAGATAACAGGTTGAGTCAGCATACCTTACAATGGCAGCCTTGTGCACTCTGAGACATTCCAAACCAGCTCTCATCTGACTGAGAACCAGTAAGCCTCAAAGTTACTTCAGATCTGTTGGATAGCTTGGGTGGACCTGCGCACCTAGATCAATATCATTAGGGTGACAAGAAGTTTTCTAATTGTCCTAACATAATATTCAATAACCTTTCTATGCAGTTTTGTCATGTAACAACTCATTTGCATAAACATGGCAATATGGGAAAAGCATACCGATGTGTTCGGCCAGAGCACACGAGCACACGAACACTTTGTTGCTCGATAAACACTAATGTGTAATATAGCTTGCTAAAAATCTATGGAGCACATTTATTAATTCTATTAATGGCATACACGTAGACAAACTGTCTACACCTGCACCACCTTTCTCACAGTGGCGCATACTGGATGATAAATTTGTTGCATGGCTAGACATTTTTTGTCTAAATTTATACTACCTATTGCTTAGCTTAGTTTATTACAGAATTTTACTTCAGTATAATTGTGCAATTTTGGCACTAAAAGATGCCCCTTTCCCATCAAGCCAAACTTATTTTGACCATTAAGCCATACCCCCTACCTGAGCTAGGTGCAGATAAATTCTCAAGAACGTGCCTAATTGTGTCACATTTTGGCACAAGGTGTACTCATGTTAGTAAATGTATTCAAATGATTTTACAAGGTTCCCGGCATATTTCATCTGCTCTCAATGCTGATCATGGTAGCTCACCCCTTTATCTTTCCAGTGTATCCCTGGAATAGTTTTGTATTGATTAGTATAATTTGTGAAGCTCCGAGTCACTAAAGAGGGACTCTGAATGCAGTGAATGTTCTGACTGAGAAAGTCAGTCAAGGCCGTTTGTCATGTTAAGGCCTCATGCACACGACAGTTTTTTTTCACGGTCCGCAAAAACGGGGTCCGTGGGTCCGTGATCCGTGACCGTTTTTTCGTCCGTGGGTCTTCCTTGATTTTTAGAGGATCCACGGACATGAAAAAAAAGTCGTTTTGGTGTCCGCCTGGCCGTGCGGAGCCAAACGGATCCGTCCTGAATTACAATGCAAGTCAATGGGGACGGATCCGTTTGATGTTGACACAATATGGTGCCATTTCAAACGGATCCGTCCCCATTGACTTTCAATGTAAAGTCTGGAGTTCTTTTATACCATCGGATTGGAGTTTTCTCCAATCCGATGGTATATTTTAACTTGAAGCGTCCCCATCACCATGGGAACGCCTCTATGTTAGAATATACTGTCGGATATGAGCTACTTCGTGAACCTCAGATCCGACAGTATATTCTAACACAGAGGCGTTCCCATGGTGATGGGGACGCTTCAGGTTAGAATACACTACAAACTTTGTACAAGACTGCCCCCTGCTGCCTGGCAGCACCCGATCTCTTACAGGGGGATATGATAGCACAATTAACCCCTTCAGGTGCGGCACCTAAAGGGGTTAATTGTACTATCATATTCCCCTGTAAGAGATCAGGGCTGCCAGGCAGCAGGGGGCAGACCCCCCCCCCCCTCCCCAGTTTGAATATCGTTGGTGGCACAGTGTGCGCCCCCCATCGGGCCCCCCCCTCCCTCCCTCTATTGTAATAAATCGTTGGTGGCACAGTGTGCGCCCACCATCGCCCCCCCCCCCTCCCTCTATTGTATTAAATCGTTGGTGGCACAGTGTGCCAACCACCATCGCCCCCCCTCCCTCTATAGCAGTAACATTGGTGGCAGTGTGCGGTCTCCCATTCCCCCCCCCCCCATCATTGGTGGCAGCGGAGTTCCGATCGGAGTCCCAGTTTAATCGCTGGGGCTACGATCGGTAACCATGGCAACCAGGACGCTACTGCAGCCCTGGTTGCCATGGTTACTTAGCAATAGTACAATTGTAGAAGATTCATACTTACCTGCTTGCTGCTGCGATGTCTGTGTCCGGCCGGGAGCTCCTCCTACTGGTAAGTGAAAGGTCTGTGCGGCGCATTGCTAAAGAACTGTCACTTACCAGTAGGAGGAGCTCCCGGCCGTTCACAGACATCGCAGCAGCAAGCAGGTAAGTATGAATCTTCTACTGTTGTACTATTGCTAAGTAACCATGGCAACCAGGGCTGCAGTAGCTTCCTGGTTGCCATGGTTACCGATCGGAGCCCCAGCGATTAAACTGGGACTCCGATCGGAACTCCGCTGCCACCAATGATGGGGGGGGGGAATGGGAGACCGCACACTGCCACCAATGTTGTTACTGCTATAGAGGGAGGGGGGGGGCGATGGTGGTTGGCACACTGTACCACCAACGATTTAATACAATAGAGGGAGGGAGGGGGGGGGCGATGGTGGGGGCACACTGTGCCACCAACGATTTATTACAATAGAGGGAGGGAGGGTGGGGGCGATGGTGGGCGCACACTGTGCCACCAACGATATTCAAACTGGGGAGGGGGGGGGGGTCTGCCCCCTGCTGCCTGGCAGCCCTGATCTCTTACAGGGGAATATGATAGTACAATTAACCCCTTTAGGTGCCGCACCTGAAGGGGTTAATTGTGCTATCATATCCCCCTGTAAGAGATCGGGTGCTGCCAGGCAGCAGGGGGCAGTCTTGTACAAAGTTTGCAGTGTATTCTAACTAGAAGCGTCCCCATCACCATGGGAATGCTTCTGTGTTAGAATATACTGTCGGAAATGAGTTTTCACGAAGTGAAAACTTAGATCAGAAAAAGCTTTTATGCAGACGGATCTTCGGATCTGTCTGTATGAAAGCAACCTATGGCCACGGATCACGGACACGGATGCCAATCTTGTGTGCATCCGTGTTCTTTCACGGACCCATTGACTTGAATGGGTCCGTGAACCGTTGTCCGTCAAAAAAATAGGACAGGTCATATTTTTTTGACGGACAGGATACACGGATCACGGCCTCGGCTGCAAAACGGTGCATTTTCAGATTTTTCCACGGACCCATTGAAAGTCAATGGGTCCGCGAAAAAAAACGGAAAACGGCACAACGGCCACGGATGCACACAACGGTCGTGTGCATGAGGCCTAAAGGTCCAAATAATGGAGGAAGTTAAAAAGCCAAGACAGGAAGAATACATGGAGTGATTTCATCCATTATATCTAGAAAACCATCCACCTGTTTAGTGAAAAAAATATATAAATACAGGGATTATTCACATACAGTGTCCCTTCACTTTTTTTGTATTTTGGTGCCTCACAACCTGGAATTAACATGGATTGTTTGAGGATTTACATAATTTAATTTACAGAACATGCTCACAACTTTGAAGATTTTTTTTATTTTTATTTTTATTGTAAAGCAAACAACAAATAGGACAAAATAGAAAAGGTCAATGTGCATAACTATTCACCCCCCTAAAATCAATACTTTGTAGAGCCACCTTTTGCGGCAATCACAGCTTTAAGTCACTTTGGATAAGTCTCTATGAGCTTGCCACATCTTACCACTGGGATTTTTGCCCATTCCTGCCTTCAAAACTGCTCCAGTTTACAATGCTTTTTGTTTTTAGCAGAAAGTAATGGCTTTCTTCTGGCCACTATATGGAGCTTACGGCTTATTGCCGTCCTATGTACAGATAATCCAGCCTCTGCTGTGGATCTTAAGCTCCTCCAGGGTTACCTTAGGTCTCTGTACTGCCTCTCTGATTAATGCCCTCCTTGCCTTGTCCGTGAGTTTTGATGGGTGGCCGTCTCTTGTCAGGTTTGCTGTTGTGCCATGACCTTTCCATTTGGTTATGATAGATTTGATGGTGCTCCTGGGGATCATCAAAGATTTGGATATCTTTTTATAACCTAACCCTGACTTGTACGTCTCAACAACATTGTCCCTTACTTGTTTGGAGAGTTCCTTGGTCTTCATGGCAGTGTTTGGTTAGTGATCCCTCTTGCTTAGGTTCTGCAGCCTCTGGGGCCTTTCAAAAAAGGTGTGTGTATATGTAAGGACAGATCATGTGACACTTAGATTTCATACAGGTGGACATCATTTCACTAATTATGTGACTTCGCAAGGTAATTGGTTGCACCAGTGCTTTTTATGGGCTTCCTAACAAAGGGGGTGAATACATACGCACATGCCAATTTTCAGTTTTCTATTTCTAAACAATAGTTTTATTTATATATTTTTCTCATTTCACTTCACCAAAACTTAGACTATTGTGTTCTGATCCATTACATAAAATTCAGATTAACAAAACATTTAACTTAAGGCTGGAATGTAATAAAACACGAAAAAAGTTAAGGGGGGTGAATACTTTTGCAAGGCACTGTATAGGCTTATGAAAAAAAATAAAAATAATTTAAAGCATCCCTTTAAAATAATAAGCCGTTGTTCGTGAGTCATCTACATTTACAGCTGTTATGTACCAGGCAAGGTTGAGTAATTTTGGGCACAATTATAAATATGCATTCATCCCCATCATAATCTTCCATAAACCATGGTTAGGACTGCACACCAGAAATCATCTGATATATCTGCATGTAAACATCTGCATAGCAAAACTTCATTAAAATCATTGAACATTGTAATTGAACAGGACATACATATTGTGAGATCATACAATATAATTGACAATCAGAACAGTTTCTACAGTATCTGCTCAATGTGTGTAGAAGGCACTGACATCTTTTTGCCTGCCCTCTATTACCAATCTTTAAACAAGCTGTCTAATATAGGGTACTGTATATACAGTACAGACCAAAAGTTTGGACACACCTTCTCATTCAAAGAGTTTTCTTTATTTTCATGACTATGAAGGCATCAAAACTATGAATTAACACATGTGGAATTATATACATAACAAACAAGTGTGAAACAACTGAAAATATGTCATATTCTAGGTTCTTCAAAGTATCCACCTTTTGCTTTGATTACTGCTTTGCACACTCTTGGCATTCTCTTGATGAGCTTCAAGAGGTAGTCACCTGAAATGGTCTTCCAACAGTCTTGAAGGAGTTCCCAGAGATGTTTAGCACTTGTTGACCCTTTTGCCTTCACTCTGCGGTCCAGCTCTCCCCAAACCATCTCGATTGGGTTCAGGTCCGGTGACTGTGGAGGCCAGGTCATCTGGCGCAGCACCCCATCACTCTCCTTCATGGTCAAATAGCCCTTACTTTCAAAGTTTTCCCAATTTTTCGGACTGACTGACCTTCATTTCTTAAAGTAATGATGGCCACTCGTTTTTCTTTACTTAGCTGCTTTTTTCTTGCCATAATACAAATTCTAACAGTCTATTCAGTAGGACTATCAGCTGTGTATCCACCTGAATTCTCCACAACGCAACTGATGGTCCCAACCCCATTTATAAGGTAAGAAATTCCACTTATTAAACCTGACAGGGCACACCTGTGAAGTGAAAACCATTTCAGGTGACTAGAAGCTCATCAAGAGAGTGCCAAGAGTGTGCAAAGCAGTAATCAAAGCAAAAGGTGGCTACTTTTAAGAACCTAGAATATGACATATTTTCAGTTGTTTCACACTTGTTTGTTATGTATATAATTCCACATGTGTTAATTCATAGTTTTGATGCCTTCAGTGTGAATCTACAATTTTCATAGTCATGAAAATAAAGAAAACTCTTTGAATGAGAAGGTGTGTCCAGACTTTTGGTCTGTACTGTATACTGTGGACCAGAATGGAGTCCAGCTCTGAAATCCACTCTTGTGGATTGGGCATCCATGCATTACATGGACAGCCATTTCTGACCATGCAATGCTATATGCATAGCATATGCATGCAAGACTACTGCTGCTGGATTGCAGGGTGGTTATAACCCCTGTCTACGAGCAGTGTTTTATGTGATGAACAAATTAATCAAGCCAGCAAAGGAGGCAATATAGACAATCACAATACATTACTAAGTGCATTGTATCAACTTTCTCTACATGATAAATGCCATTGAAGTGAGACAACCACTTTAATTCTTACATGAACTACAACATAACTGTACATCATTGGTGCAGTGTAAGTTTATAGAGCAAGCTCAAGCACTGACCCTGCTCCATATGCAGAGAGTGTCAGCTGTGGCATGACTGGGATCGGAGATAACACTGAGTATTAACCCCTCAGCTTCTGAGATACTATTTTCTGCTACATATCTCCAGCTCCAGACACAGATTTTTGGTTGCACAAAATCAGCAACATTTCATGCCGTTATGTCCTCTCCCTCTGCTGCTATCTCAGCTTGGCAGCAGACTCCGGGTGCTGTCAGAAGTAAGTCGGCCATTCGGCTTGTTGGCATGCAGGAGCCCCGTACCAATGACGCTGCACACTGGTGCTCCATGATGTAATCCTGACAATTATATAGGACCACCCAGCGTGTGGAGAAACTGACTGGTGATAACAGCCAGCAAGCTATTTAAACCAGGCACTTGCATTAGCAAGTGCCTATGAATTTCTGTGGCTTTGTGCTCTGCCATTCCAGTACAGAGTTACTTTGTTTCCTGGCTTGATCCTGCTTCTCTGACTATCCTCTCTGGTTTTGACCTCAGCATTCCTCCTGACTATGTTCTGCCTCTGGCATATTGATACTGTCACTACCTCCTGGTTTTAACCTTGGCATTTCTCCTGACTGTGTTCTGCCTCTGGAGTATAGGTTTAGTTGTTACCTTCTTGTGTCACATTCGCGTGTGGGAGGGAAACACCACACTGAACATAGGAGGGAAAGGGGTGAGGGAATAAGGCATGGAAACTAGGGAAAGGAGATGGACACCTCCTAGTAAAACCTTAATCAAAGTCCTGACTAACTACTAGTATAAAAAGACCCCAGAGGTAGGTGAGTTCATACACAGGAATACCTAGTGCCCTAACTCACCCTATAGGATCCTGGTACTAATGTCAGGACTGAGACAACCTGTTCCTCCAAAAGGAAGGATGAACAGGAGTCTCCCTCAGGCCTTGATACAAATGTCAGGGAAATGCAACAAACAAAATACAAAAGTGAAAGATAACATTTAACTTCAAGTGGCTATGGCAGCACCAGGAACTCAGCCGAGATCCACACACCAGCTATCCACAACTCCAACAGAAGCTATAAACCGCATAGCATAGTGGTAGAAACAACAATAAATAGAGAAAGTTAAATGACCATAATAGCCACACCTGGGTAAAGAAGGTGTGGCAAGCATCAGAAACAACACAGACGTCATTTGATCCAAACAGAAAACATGTCAGATCAAATCATGTGTTGCCAGTCTCACCGATCTCCTGCCGTCCGTGACATCCGGTTTTCACCGGGTTCATCTGACCTTCCTTGCTCTTGTCTCCATTATTGTTTTGTCTTCCCGTGTGTGTTTTTCCTTTTGTATTTACTTACTCAGCGTAGGGACTGTTGTCCAGTTGTGGGTCACTGTTTAGGCTGATTGTACAAGTAGGTAGGGAAAGTGGGGCTGCATGTTTAAGGCTGCATTTATCCTTTAGTTATGTTTCCTACTGCTAACGTTGTGAGATGAGGAAACGGCACTCATTGTCTGGACATTGTATTTGTGTAAATGAAGTTAAATAATTTGGACTGACATTCTGCTGTTTGGCCACAAGAGGCCGGTGTTACCTAAGCATAGCTAAAAAGGATTGCATTTCTAGATTCATGTGATGTTGACAACTCTCAGGGGGTGGAGTTACAGAGCCTGGAGAGGAAGGCAGCAGCATCCATCTTAGGGTAAGCTTGGAAGAGGCATCTAGGAGAATCCCTCGACATCCTGGCGTGAGAGCATCCTCGAGGGATCAGAGCTGCAGTCAAGTGGAGCTGATCATTTCCATGACTCTGATCTTGTCCAGACAAAGGGGAACTGCTGCCAGGAACTCAGATGGGGGCTGAGGAATAAAGCCACAGACACTGTAGTACCGCACGCTTGCTGGAGAAACCCTTATCCTGTCCACAATCACCAACTTATAGAAAGCATATCCGGGTTGGTAAGACTAATCGTGTATGTATTTCATACAGTTTTAGCACCTAGGATCCTAGAGATCCTTAGGTTTGCTGTTTGTGTCAGGCCACAAGTATTGTTAACTGCTCTTATGTTTTAAAGTGTCAGTTCACACCTGAGAGCTGAGAAGTTTTACAATTAATTCAAGCCAGGCTGGTGTATTCAGGAAAAAAACTATAGCATGTGCTGTTTAACCAGTTGTTGGTGGAGGGAATTGTTATAGCATGGAATAAGATTGTAAGATGTTGTGCTATACTGAAGGCTGGCCTGCATTACGCACCCAACAATTGTTCCTGATTCTAGGGTAATAACAGGTAAGGCATGGCTGGTCTACTTGAGCAGCCAGCAGGTAAATGTACTGCTAATACCTCCAGCATCCACCGGAGGGTGAAGTGCTGTACAGTACAAGGGTCTCAGCCTCCTCACTGGGTGTATGTAAATTTATTTGTGTGTTACCAGCATCTGCGGTTGCTTTCATGACCACGTTTAAAGAGGACCTTTCACCGATTATGACAATGTGAGCTAACTATACAGACATGGAGAGTGGTGCCCGGGGATCTCACTGCACTTACTATTATCCCTGGGCGCCGCTCCGTTCTCCCGCTATGCCCTCCGGTATCTTCACTCACTAAGTTATAGTAGGCGGAGATTTCAGTCACTAAGTTATGGTAGGCGGAGTCTGCCATTGTTCTGCTGTACCGCTGGCCAATCGCATTGCAGAGCTCACAACCTGGGAGAAAATAACCTCCCAGGCTGTGAGCTCTGCGATGCGATTGGCCAGCGGTACAGCAGAACAAGGGCAGACTCCGCCTACTATAACTTAGTGACCGAAGATACCGGAGGGCATAGCAGGAGAACGGAGTGGCGCCCAGGGATAATAGTAAGTGCAGTGAGATCCCCGGGCGCCGCTCTCCATGTCTGTATACTTAGTTCACATTGTCATAATAAGTGAAAGGTCCTCTTTAAGTAAAAAAATACGCTTTTGGCAAAACTGGGGTTTGAGTTGCATTCCTCGTTTGTCACTTTGCTATATCCTGGGGAGCCCACCCCGGTACACGCCTTACAACATGGCAAGGGCATCTGTCAGCAGACTTGTACCTACAGCTGACCTGTTACATGTGCACTTGGCAGCTGAAGTCATCTGTGTTGGTGCCATGTTCATATGTGCACACATTAATGAGAAAATTAAGTTTAAATATATGCAAATGAGCCTCTAGGAGCAATGGGGGCGTTGCTGTTACACCTAGAGGCTCTGCTCGCTATCCAACTGCTACGATCTCTCCACTTCTCATTGACAGGGACAGGTATGATCATGTTTTCTCTGCTTGGTCCTGTCAATTAAAGTGCAGAGGGCCTGGCAGTTGCAGAGTTCTGTCCTTCATCTATAAAGATCTGTATTTAGCTGCCTGTTCTAAGGTTTTGAAAGTGGTTTACAGTGAAAGCGCCAGCTAACATCAGCTCTGCATAGAGCTGGCAGCTGAGTGGTGTCCTCCACATTTTGGTACACAACACTGAAATTTACAAGTAGCGGCAAATGATTTGCTTCATACTGGTGTTCTGACATCTCCCACCAAGTCCTCTATTCTACCAGTGTGAAAGAAAGTGCAGCTGGCGAGTTCAGAACGCTGACGGAAAACAGATTGTTGCTAACTGGGTAGTGCACTTTCTACATATTGTCAATCCATTTAAAGGGATTTTCCAGTTTAATGTAAAGTTCTAGACCTTCCTAATGTCCACTTTCTGGGTACTGGTGACCATTTTGTATGTAAGATAAATATATGGCAATTGCTAATATAGCCTTGGTTGATATCCTGCGCCAAGATCCAGCGTGAAATATTCAATCAAGATGGCGGTGGCTGGCTCTTTGAGCTCAAACAGATGTGGTGAGTATGATTTATTTATTTTTTTACCCCATTTCAGGCAAAATCGATTTGTTACCATGAAGCACAAGGGAATTTGGCTTCACGGCGAATAAAATTTTCCCTGAGTCCACACATCGATTCGCTCAACACTAATTATAGTCATACATGGCGGGTTTCGTCTTATAGTTTTGGAGAGAAAACTTTGGGTGAAGTAGGTTTCATCACTGAGCAGAGTTCGCTAGGGTGGTAATGGTCAGGGATGGGGTCAAGGCTGTTGCTGGGCCTGGGCATAATTTGCTCAGGTCAGTAACAGGTTTTTGTATTGGTTTCCTGAAGTGACTGGTTCAGGTTGAAGTTTTCTTTCTGGCCCAGCAAGAATGGGTTGTTTGGTAGAAGTACTGGGCATGTAATGTGCTTGGTGTATAAATGTAGGGGTATGTGGGGGGATTCTTGTTTTACCTCATCTGGAATCTGTGGTGCATGATCACCCTCCCTCCTTTACGTTTTTTAAGCTCATGGCCTGTAGTTAACCTGGGTAATATTGCTTATTGATAAGAGAATTGGTGAAGAGGCTCAAGTTTATGGCTGAGCTTATGTATTTTTCATTTCCATTAAGGTTGGTATTAATGTGTTTATTATGGTTATTTAATGATATGGATTTTTATTAAACTAGCTGAAGGACCCGGCTTAGCTCGGGTATATTTAATCTACAGTTTATCAACACTATCCACTATAACAGGGACATCTACAGCACCCCGCCCCCAAAACAGTGACCTCCACAGCCCCCCACCCCCACAGTGCGCCGTCCCTTAAAATTGGACCTCCACAGCAGCCCACCCCCTTAACTTTGACCCTTACAGCAGCCTTCCCCTTTAACAGTGACTTTCACAGCATACCACCCCTTGACAGTGACCTCCACAGAGGCTCGCCCCCCTAACAGTGGCCTTTACTGGTTCGGGGGCGTGTCCTTTTGAACATCTCACTCTAAGACAGTAGTACTGTACTGCAGGGAGAAAGTTACCCTCACTACCACCTCTGCAGCTGACAGAAGTTGATTTTTACCTTCATTTTTTCAATCCCCGTTGGCTCAGGAGTGGGAGGGGGCATGGCCTAACCAGATCGGGGCATGGCTTAGCGGGATCTAGAAGGTGATTTTTTTTACTTCATTATTTCAATCTCATTCGGCTGAGGAGTGGGAGGGAGCGTGGCCTAACCAGATCAGGGGCGTGTCCATTTTAACAGCTCACTATAAGACAGCAGCACTTTACTGTATGATTGTGAGCTGCAGGGAAAAAGTCACCCTCCCTCCCACCCCCTGCAGCTGACAGAAGTAGATTTTTACCTTCAATTTTTTATCCCCGTCAGCTCAGGAGTGGGTACTTTACACAGTTAACAACCAGAACAGGGTGTGGCTTAGCGGGAACTAGATGTTGATTTTTAACTTCCTTTTTTCTATCTGTCGGCTGAGGAGTGGGAGGGGGCGTGGCCTAACTTTATCAGGTGCTTGTCCTTTTGAACAGCTCACTTTAAGACAGCAGCACTTTACTGTATGAGTGTGAGCTGCAGGGAGAAAGTCACCGTCCCTTCCACCCCTGCAGCTGACAGAAGTTGATTTTTACCTTCATTTGTTCAACCCCTGTCGGCTCAGGAGTGGAGGGGTGTGGCTTATACATGGAGCAGGGTTTTAAGTCTTTTGAGGGTGGACACATTGTGGCAGGGGGCGTGTCTGGGCTCCTTCCTGCAAGAGTGATGGCTCTCTGGGCACCTTATTGGCTCATTTGCATACCAAATAAACTGGATTTTCAGAGGATAAAAACATCTATTGCTGGAATAAAGGCACATCTTGAAAAAGGGTACTAAGTGCTATTAGGCCATGGCTTTACTTCAATAGCAATTATCCTGGTGACAGATTACCTTTAAAGCTCTCCTACAGCAGTGAAGAAAAATGGCTGGGTTGTTATGGAAACCTGGAGTAAAACTGTGTATGTGGAGACTGGAGGACCTGCAAACTTCTATTGGCTGATAAGGGTCATGTGACCAGGCTTAAATAAAAACATCTATTGCTGGAATAAAGGCACATCTTGAAATAAGGTACTAAGTGCTATTAGGCCATGGCTTTACATGTATGGGGAAGCTGTCCCAACAACCCTTGCAGATTTCATGTGTTTTTGATAAAAGTTCAATTTTAGGCTCTATTTAGACATGGATAAACTGTTCTGGAATTGTCTATGGTAAATCTACAGTGTAGTACAGTATCGGCAAAGTGGATGAGGATATAGCAAACACGGTGCAGAAAAAAATCCATAGAGTAAACTGCTCTGTAGTGGCAATTTTAAATCAGATGCACGGCAGATTTTCAACACAGATTTTTCTCTTTGTAGTACACAGTGTGAAATCTGCAAATTCCCAGCAAAACCCATGACAAATAAACATATAAAACATATGGATTTTGCAATGGATTCATGTTTGACCTGCCCTGGAAATGTGGCAATATTTCCCCGTGTGGCTGCACCCTGTGGCCTAAGGCCTCATGCACTCGACCGTTGTGTGTTTTGCGGTGTGCAAATCGCGGATCTGCAAAACACAGATGGCATCTGTGTGCGTTTCGCAATTTGCGGAATGGCATGGACAGCCATTGAAATAACTGCCTAGTCTTGTCTGCAAAATGCAGGCAAAAATAGGACAGGTTATATTTTTTTTTGTGGACCACGGAACGGAACAACGGATGCTGTCAGCATCTTATGCGGCCCCATTGAAGTGAATAGGTCCGCATCCGAGCCGCCAAAACTGCGGCTCGAATGTGGACCAAAACAACGGCGGTGTGCATGAGGCCTAATTCACACAGTCAGTGATTTTGAGCCAAAACCAGGTGCGGGTCTAAACACAGAACAGGAGCAGATCTTTCCCTTATAACTTATGTCTGTGGAGGCTCCAATCCTGGTTTTGGCTCACAATCACTGATGGAAATCACTGACCAAAACACTGACGTGTGAAAAAGGCCTTACCCAGCACATTACACACACTTTTTTGTAGTGTGGAAAAAGGGAAATATTGTTTCTCAGCGGGGAAAGCGTTATATTACCCGTCCAAAAGAGCAGCTCACCCTGATATAGATAAAGAGCAGTGTCGGATTTGTAGTACTATACTGTACTATAGGGCGGCGCTACTAGTAGGGCTGTTGAGTCACAGTCGAAGCTAGTTTTTGGTGGAGTCGGAGTCAGTCTCGGTACAAATGTATTGACTCCAGCTTAAAAAGAATGTTATCTGTTATTAATATTGGGTAATTAATTTATTAACTTTAACAGGAATTTAGAAAACTTTAGAAATGTTAATCATAAATATATTTTATGTTCTATCAATCTAAGGCCCCTATTTAAAGAGGACCTTTCACCGGTCCTGACATTACCATATAAATACCTGGCAGTGTAGGGCATAATGATAACATCTGATATTGCTCTTTTTTTTTTTTATGTGCGCTGCTCAGTTCCCCCGATGTGCTCCCCCCCCTAAGAAGAGTCATGGTTATTCCAAACTTTTTCCATTTAAGAATTATGGAGGCCACTGTGCTCTTGGGAACTTTCATTGAAGCAGACAATTTTAGTACCCTTTTCAAGATCTGTGCCCCCACTCAATCCTGTATCTGAGCTCTACAAACCTTTTCCCCTCATGGCTTGGTTTTTGCTCTGCTGTGAAATCTTATATGAGATCTTTGAGAAACATCTCAAAGCTGATCAAGAGAAATGGGGGTCCCCAAAGTTAAAATTGAAGTGTCAGAGTTCTAAATTTCTGTTTTCACTTTCTGATTATGGGGTACTGAGTGCAGATTTAAAAATATAATAATAATTAGCACAATGCTGCAACATAACAATATTTGAAAAAAGTGAAAGGGTCTGAAGACTTTCCAGATGCATAGTAGATCCTTTCACATGTCCCCTGATGAACTGTGAGAATGATGCTTGTCAGGGCTGAAGTCAGTACTTTGCAGCCACCCCAAGCATCAAGGCTCTGAATGGGCCAGACAAGATTACATCGCCACTGCCTGGTCCAGTCACTCAGGGGTGGGGGTGGGGGGTGGCAGAGCTAAGTACAATAGGGAAGGGAGCTGTTGCTGCCAATAGGTGTAACAGTGATGCCCCTTGTTGCACCTAGAAACTCATTTGCATAATACAAAAGGTTTAATTTATCAGCAATGAGGCATTAATCTGCGAGAGGACAACAACATTTGGATCAGGAGACTGTGATGAAGTTACCAGTTTAGTTGGTTTATTACTCAAGTACATGGTGACAGTTCCTCTTTAAATTTACAGTCTGCCCCTGTATACAATGGTAGAATAAGTCTAGATTTGTACTGTATATTACTGTATATATTATATAGTTACATAGTTGATACAGTTGAAAAAAGACATAAGTCCATCAAGTTCAACCAAGGTATAGGTGGGGACCTGAATCCCAGAAGGAGGTGAGACATTTTTTTTTTGACATTTTCATAAGCATTAATGTCATTTTATTTTAAAAAAATCATCTAAGCTCTTTTAAGAACTGTCCACTGTTCCTGTTGTGACCATGTCCAGAGGTAGTCTATTCCACAGATTCATAGTTCTTACAGTGAAGAAGCTTTGACGTTTCTGAAGACTGAACTTTTTCTTCTCTAGTCGGAGACAGTGCCCCATTGTCTTTTGAGGGCATTTTACATGAAACAGCTTTTCACAGTATTTTTATATGGCCCATTTATATATTTGTAAAGGTTAATCATGTCCTCCCTTCTCAAGACTAAATAAATGTAATTATTTTATTCTTTCTTCATACCTAAGACCCTCCATGCCCCTTATCAGTTTAGTTTCTCTCCTCTGTACTTTTTCCAGCTGTAGTGCGTCTTTTCTATGGACTGGTGCCCAGAACTGAACTGCATATTCCAGATGAGGCCGCACCAGCGCTTTGTAAAGTGGTAATATTACATCACTGACCCGCGAGTCCATGCCTCGTTTAATGCATGACAATATGCTGGTGGCCTTAGAAGCAGCTGATTGACATTGTATGCTGTTATTTAATCTACGATCTACAAGGACACCCAAATCTTTCTCTATAAGTGACTCTCCCAGTGTTACCTCCTCTAGGACATTATTACTACCAAGATGCATAACATTGCATTTATCCACATTCAACCTCATTTGCCAAGTTGATGCCCAATCACTCAGAGTGTTCAAGTCAGCTTGTAGTTTATGGACATCTTCCGTAGACTGTACAGTTCTACATATAAATTAAAGAAACAAAAAGACATGGAGCTCATAGAATACCTATAAAAATATATCTTTAATTGCGTATTAATAAATTAAAAGTCAAAGATCAGGACAGGCAGCTCAGGGTCAGAACAGAGATCAGGCAGAAGTCAGGTCAGCTAGCAAAGGGTCAGTTCTGGAAAACAGGCAGAAGTCGCTCCACAGGAAGTTGAATGTAGGACAGCACACCGTTGAAGGACACTAGCTGACTAGTACCTATTGCTTAGACACCCTCCCATAGTACACAATGGTGCCCAGCTAGGAGCGTGAAGGACATGCGGCAACCATATCCAATGGAGGTAGAGAAGCGGCAGTGGACATGAACCACAAACTTAACAGTTTTAATACCTTGTGGACTAGTAGACTGTATTAAAGCGGTCTCTGCTTTGGAAATCCCAATTTGTTTGAAGAGTCCTTTGAAAACAAACGGATGATAAAATTCTTCCTGGCTAGAATAAGCTGTAACCTATGGGTAAACCTAGTAAGTGTTCAGTTTCCCTGCAGCTCAAGCACAGGGGAAATTAAAGTGGCTTTCCAAGACTAGAATACTGATGACCTATCCTCAGTATAGTTCATAAATACATGATCATGAGGTCTGACTCCTGGCACGCACAATAATCAGCTATTTGAAGAAGCTGCATTGCTCTGGCCAGTGCTGTAGCCTTTTCCAAGGCCAGTAACATCACATTTATTGGTCAGTTGGCTTATGAGCAGCTCAGTCCTATTCAAGTGAATGAGCCTGGGCTACAATACCAAGCACAGCCACAATACAACGTACATCCCTTTGCTTGGTATGCTGTGAGGAGGCCTCTTCGAACAGCTAATCAGATATTGTTGACCTATCCTAAGAATAAGTCATCAATATTTTACTACATTTAAACACTACACAATTCCCTTTCAAATTAATAGGTTGTCTGTCTTAATACAGGAATGCAGGACAGGACATGTCCTCCAGAGCCACAGACCCTCTTTGTAACACCTCTGGCCAGAGACGAGAACCCTGACGAGAACTCTATTAACTTAAAATTCCATAATAGGATATATGAAAATGTTTTTTTTTAAACTGTACAACTCTTTTAAAGGGAATCTGTCATCAACAACTTTCCTATCAAACTAGTTGCATAGACACATAACTGTAGTTTACCTGATTGAAACACTGTTTTTCTTTTGCTGAACTGAGACTCTGTTCTCGAGTTATGATACAGTACTTTCTCCTAATAGGCAAAATAGATGTTTGGTGCAACAAGGGTATCTTTTTGTGCTCCTATTGTGCCCAAGCATCATTGTTGCTTTGCCACTGCCTGGACCTGTCATTTTAAGGGCTTCTGTCACCCCACTAAACTCATTTTTTTTTTTTTGGGTACTTATAATCCCTATACTGCGATATATCTATACATTATGTTATTAATCATTTTCGTTCTATAGATAAGGCAAAAAAGTACTTTTATAATATGCTAATTACCTGTCTACCAGCAAGTAGGGCATCTTGCAAAAAAACCGCCCCCTCCTCTTGTTGATTGACAGGGCCAGCCGCGATCTCCTCCTCCGGCTGGCCCTGTCTGCATTTCAAAAATCGCTGTTTTGATTCGGCGCAGGCGCTCTGAGAGAAGTGTGCCTGCACCGATGATGTCTTCTCTTTCGGTGGCGTCATCAGTGCAGGCGCACTGAGGGAGTGCTGAGGAGGCGAGCCTCCTTATCTCAGAGCGCCTGCGCCGAATCAAGATAGGCGCGCGATTTTAGAAATGCAGACAGGGCCAGCCGGAGGAGGAGATCGCGGCTGGCCCTGTCAATCAACAAGAGGAGGGGGCGATTTTCTGCGGCTGCTACCAGCAAGTAGACGCCCTACTTGCTGGTAGACAGGTAATTAGTATATTATAAAAGTATGTTTTTTGCCTTATCTACAGAACAAAAATGATTAATAACATAATGTATAGATATATCGCAGTATAGGGACTATAAGTACCCAAAAAAATTGTGGGGTGACAGAAGCCCTTTAAAGCAGCGAAGGAGCAGCTGGCTGCAGAAAAGAGTGCTTGGGTGCAATGAGAGTAATGGTAAGACTCTTGTTGTGCCAAAAGTCTAATTTTCATAACTCAGGAATGGAGCATTGGATGAACAAAAGAAAAACAGTACTTTACTCGGGAGAACTACAGTTATATGTCTATGCAAATAGTTTGATAGGGAGGTCACTGATGACAGATGCCCTTTAAATATTCAGACTATACAGGGAGTGCAGAATTATTAGGCAAGTTGTATTTTTGAGGATTAATTTTATTATTGAACAACAACCATGTTCTCAATGAACCCAAAAAACTCATTAATATCAAAGCTGAATATTTTTGGAAGTAGTTTTTAGTTTGTTTTTAGTTTTAGCTATTTTAGGGGGATATCTGTGTGTGCAGGTGACTATTACTGTACATAATTATTAGGCAACTTAACAAAAAACAAATATATACCCATTTCAATTATTTATTTTTTACCAGTGAAACCAATATAACATCTCAACATTCACAAATATACATTTCTGACATTCAAAAACAAAACAAAAACAAATCAGTGACCAATATAGCCACCTTTCTTTGCAAGGACACTCAAAAGCCTGCCATCCATGGATTCTGTCAGTGTTTTGATCTGTTCACCATCAACATTTCGTGCAGCAGAAACCACAGCCTCCCAGACACTGTTCAGAGAGGTGTACTGTTTTCCCTCCTTGTAAATCTCACATTTGATGATGGACCACAGGTTCTCAATGGGGTTCAGATCAGGTGAACAAGGAGGCCATGTCATTAGATTTTCTTCTTTTATACCCTTTCTTGCCAGCCTCGTTGTGGAGTACTTGGACGCGTGTGATGGAGCATTGTCCTGCATGAAAATCATGTTTTTCTTACCTTGCAGACCTCTTCCTGTACCACTGCTTGAAGAAGGTGTCTTCCAGAAACTGGCAGTAGGACTGGGAGTTGAGCTTGACTCCATCCTCAACCCAAAAAGGCCCCACAAGCTCATCTTTGATGATACCAGCCCAAACCAGTACTCCACCTCCACCTTGCTGGCGTCTGAGTCGGACTGGAGCTCTCTGCCCTTTACCAATCCAGCCATCTGGCCCATCAAGACTCACTCTCATTTCATCAGTCCATAAAACCTTAGTCTTGAGATATTTCTTGGCCCAGTCTTGACGTTTCAGCTTGTGTGTCTTGTTCAGTGGTGGTCGTCTTTCAGCCTTTCTTACCTTGGCCATGTCTCTGAGTATTGCACACCTTGTGCTTTTGGGCACTCCAGTGATGTTGCAGCTCTGAAATATGGCCAAACTGGTGGCAAGTGGCATCTTGGCAGCTGTACGCTTGACTTTTCTCAGTTTATGGGCAGTTATTTTGCGCCTTGGTTTTTCCACACGCTTCTTGCGACCCTGTTGACTATTTTGAATGAAACGCTTGATTGTTCGATGATCACGCTTCAGAAGCTTTGCAATTTTAAGAGTGCTGCATCCCTCTGCAAGATATCTCACTATTTTTGACTTTTCTGAGCCTGTCAAGTCTTTCTTTTGACCCATTTTGCCAAAAGAAAGGAAGTTGCCTAATAATTATGCACACCTGATATAGGGTGTTGATGTCATTAGACCACACCCCTTATCATTACAGAGATGCACATCACCTAATATGCTTAATTGGTAGTAGGCTTTCGAGCCTATACAGCTTGGAGTAAGACAACATGCATAAAGAGGATGATGTGGTCAAAATACTCATTTGCCTAATAATTCTGCACGTAGTGTACTGTGTTCACCCATTTCTCATGGGTCTATTTTATTGGGTTTCTGCTGCCCATGTAGAGCACTTTTCTTGACTAACGAAAAACAGAATCCGGACTGACCCATTTTAAGTGAATCTTTTGGCTCTGTCTCCATAAAAACAGAAGCTCTGAATTAAGCGCTCTACAACCATTTCCCTCTGCCCTTGAATGATGGCTGTGTTGGTCTCCTGGTTGAAAACGCTAGAGCTGTCAGAAGGGAGGGGTTGTGTAGTCAAGGGCACTTCAGTATTAGGGACTGCGGGAACTTGGAATACTGTATCCCTTTCAAGCTGTGTTCACATAGCAAACAAAAAAAATAAAAAATGTGTATTGTGGGGGCGTTTTAACACTACAAAACAGCTTCATTATTTTCTATGGTAAATACGCATGCTTGTGCACATGGGCACGTATTTTTATGCAGCTTTTTTTTTAAAAAACACACACACTTCCAAACTCTTCAAATGGCACTTCTTTGAAGCATTTTTGATTCTCCACTGAATTCAATGGAAAAGAGGTAAAATACACTGATATGTATTTGGGGTGTATTGTGGATTTTCAGACCTGTTCTCCGTGGCAGATTACCTTAATTTTGCATGCAAACATAGACTACTATCGATGTCAATGATAAAACCATACACAAAAGGTATGTTTAGAAAACTTTCTAGGTTTCCTGACCAGCACTGTCAGCGGTTTTGCATGTTCAAAACTGCTGCCAGATTCCCTTTAGGCAAGTGCAAAAAGCATACTTGCCATACTTTTTAATCAAAGATCGCCATACTTTTCTTTATCGGCATCCCAGAGGTATCACACCCCCTCAATGAGTGGGGTGGCGAGACTTAGTCCGATGACAGAGCATCCCAGCACTATGAACAGTTGCAGTTCTTGGAGGGCTGTTGTCTGGGAGAAGTAGCTGTGCCAGGGATATTTTACAGCTCTTCAAGGAGCCTGGGAGGTCTTCCTTTTTCCAAGAGTCTCCTGGACACTCAGAGAGAGTTGGCAAGTATGGTGATCTGTGATTAAAAAGTTATAACTCAAGCCCAAAATGAAACAAATCTACTTCTATACCAGTGGTGTTACCTCCTCTACTAATAGGAATCGATATACAAGCAGACTAATTTAATGTGTAGCTTCTTATTTTTGCCCTGTTGTTCGCATGCAGAGATCTCGGCAAGTGAATGGGGCAGCTGTCATTTGACAGTTACTCTATTGTGTTTTATTATCTCTAGAGCAGGTATAAAAATCAGTAAAAGGTCAAATCTATATGTACTTCCTGATAGGTGGTCAAGATGCAAGTTCTGAGTTTATTACCTAAAACTGTAGCTTATCTAAGTCATAAAAGAACAAGAGGCCTAAAATGTCCATGTTTTCAATATAGCATTAGCAAAAATCTGTCTGATAATTTTCCATGTACAGTAGTTTTTCCAGCTGCAGTCATCAGTAACCTTATGGTCAACTGAGAAGGTGGTTTATACAGAAATGTATACAACATTATACATTGGATAGAGCTCAGAGATCATTCTGGGCAGTCCTAATGCAGAGTAATGTATGAAAACATGGAAATGGACCCTGTGTTCTTCAGTCATAAGCAGAGCAAATTGGAAAGATTTACTAAGCTAAATGTGCCAGCATTTTGGATTAATTTGGACGAAGAAACTGGGCTAAGTGCTATATTTATTATGTGTTTTAGACATGTTTGTGTCTCACTATAAAAAGACAACTCACTAGACAAGTGTCTAGAAAAGTGGAGTGGGTCAAAATATTGGTCTAAACTAGAGTAAACCAACAAAGATGTGGAATAAGGAAGAGAAAAGTATCTAACATGTCTAGCAAAATATCCCAAATCTATCACACTAAGTCAGCAATAATAAATCTGACTCTTCTTCTGATGTCTCTAACACCTTCTTCCTATGTGTAATCCTTTTTGCCCATCTAATAATCGATTGCTCTCCACTCCTATATCTTGCTTAACGTTGCCCCTGGTTCTCTCTCCCTGATTCATTACAATCCATGTGTGAAAGCACAGCTATTTCTGAAACCTCTAATTAGAATTAGGGTCACCAAGCTTTGGTCATACAAAACCAACATGCATTATGTACATAGACATAACATCTGAGTTAATAAAGATGTAAGGGAAGAGAAAAGGAAAATATCTAAACTGAATAAATGAACCAGCTTTGTGGCTATACTATCCTAGCACTGCCTTTTGAGGCATAACAGAGTACTGAAGGATGCTTTGGTGGGTTTAAAAAATAATGGCTGCAAAGGTTTAACAGAACACCACCATATTTGAAGTTGGCTTTGAAGCCAATACCTTGCCACTAAGACCCCTTCTTATAAGATGATTCACAAATAACCGTATTAATAATTTACTTTGCGAAGGCAATGATAGCTACAAATATAACACAATTAAAAGTCGATATGTTCTGAATAGTTACAGGATACATTCTACAATTTTGTGTAAGGAACCCTACTTTGACACTAGTTTATTTGACCGAGCAAAGTAAATTTGGCTAATGAGGTTATCTATCCTGATAAACCTTACTCCTCTGAAAGAAGGGCCTATATGTGTGATGTTTGGTGATCCTTGGCATGACTTTTAAAAATTATCCAATGTAGAAGACTCATTCAGAATTCACTGAACAGATGTCTGTACATTGCTTTGCTGGCAGTTCCTAGTACACGGCAAAAATAAAAATTTTAATATTCTATCCAGAGGTAAAGGAACTTGGGAACCATAGGGCGCACAACAATAAAAGCTATGTTCATGCCTATGTTATAAAACTGTACTTACATATTGTTTTGTGGTCAGGCTAAGTGCACATGCAAGCAAATTACAGAGTTCTGTTATGGTATAGGAACAGAATACCATAATTGCTGGACATCAAAAGCGCCTCACTGATGCTATATAATGGGGTCTGTGTGGTTTCAAGCATGAATCGTTCTTCCAGACAAAATATTGCTTCATGTAAAGATATTTTGTACTTTTTTGGGTCATAATCTGAAATGGGGCCTCCTACCAGAACCTTTGCTGAAGCTGTCAACCTAGCCTTACAGCAGTTTTGTTTGATGAAACCCCATAGGGTTTTCATAGATCATAAATTTTTTTAGCAAAGGCAGATAAATGTAAGAGAAGGATTTCTTACCTTCTGAATCCCACACTGCTCCAAGGCCTCCACTATGTTGCTACCCGCCAGTCATTATTAATTGGGCTGCAAGAGGTGATGTCATATCTGAGAAGCTCCAGAGCAGCGAGCGTCAGTGGACGCCTTTGTCCCAATTTGGTATGAAGTTTGACAACTTCTTCAAGCTGGCTCAACACATGAGATATAGTCATCTGAGCCTGCCAATTTCATTGTCCATTGATTTCATGTGTATGGGAACCTCCCAGCTCTCTCCCATAGGTATGTGGTCTACTTGCTCAATGCTCAATACGTTCTTCCCATGGTAGATAAGTCACTGTCAGAGGCCTTTGGTAGTGGCTAATTCACCTGTCCCCATTGAAATAAACTTGAACTAAAGAAACAGCTGTTGGATGAACAAGTGCTCAGCTGACTACTATTTGTATCCATGATTTCCATAAATGTACATCTCTCTCTCTCTCTCTATATATATATATATATATATATATATATATATATATATATCCATATCCTAATAAATTAAGCCAACATTAATACTGTGCCTTATCTGCTGGGGCATGGCTTGACAAGAACAGGCTATGGTTTCATAGAAAGAACATGCCTTAAGTTGTGCCATTTTGGCACAAATTTCTATTGCAAAGTAATTGAACCAATTGGTAGTATACTATTAGACAAAAGTGTCTAGCTGCAGTGAGCACAGAGGAGGAGAGCAGAGGAGAGGATAGGAGTGATAGTAGCTAGAATGGTGGTTGCAGTACTCGCTCACTCTGTTGTTGGAACGTAACGTTATGGGAAGGGCACACCCGTTCTTCCCTTCGGGGCACACTCTCATTCTTGGGCCTCCTGCCTGATGTAGGTTGGGGAACCCTTGATGGTAATGAATTGGGAGGTGCATGGCAGGGTTCTTTGGTGCAGCTCTGATTGTCAGTGCAGTGTAATGGTGCAGGGAAAAATGACATCAGGTTACTTGCAAAACGGTTCTTTACTGAAGAATTAAGGTCAGGCTCATCAATTACATTCCTCAGCATGCAACGGACTGTCAGATGTTCACAACTGCAACTTCACACATCTCACAGATTACATGACTACACAAGAAGCACTCCTACAAAAATCTTTATTCTCTAGCCCTTTAGAAAGATACATGATGTAAACTGTAGTGAAGGCAATCTTCTTACCAGTGACTTCATTGTGATCCTCAGCTGTTTCATGTGTCCAACTCTCTGATTTCCAATCTGACACAGGACAGGAAGTCAATTAATTGTCCATTCATTTCTATGAGACTGACATTGGCGCCCCCCCAGGAATAAATAGAGAAACTGTCTTCCTGTCCACACATGCTGTGTTATTTGGAAAGTTAGAGGGATCAGAAACTCACAAATACAGTCACCGGTAAGAAGATTCACTTCAGTTTACATCATGTACCTTTCTAACAAGTCGGAGAATAAAAAAAAAATTGTGAGAGTGCTTCTTTAATAGACCATAGTATTCCTTTAGAGCAATTCTCACTTTGCACTACTCTGGCTGACTTGTACTTGAGCATTAAAGAATGGGGGTTGCACTCCGGTATGAATGAACCACAGGTTGGACCCTCACGTCAAACTATGCTCTGCTCCTTTTTTGAACAGGTTTCTGTACTCACAGTTTAAGTTTCCACAATCTCCTCAGCAGTATGTGGAATGGTGTTCATAGATTTCTTACTTTGGTAAACTTGGCCAGGGCCTGAAGCCTTTACAAAAACAAATAATATGGCTGTGGAGTCTATAAGCTTCTCGGGATGCTATTTACCTCTACAGATCTTCTACTCTGCACCTCTTTCTATTTCCTCTGGTCTGCTTTTCCAGTAAAGTTCTTTTCTGGCCTGGCTCTGGCTAACGCCTAAACTAGGGTTGGCTTCTATATCATCTACACCATTTTGCATCCGTTTACTTCACTGGCTCAGACTAGGCTGACCTATCTGGCTAGACTGACTAATTAGACTGTTTTGACTTCTTCTATCTATATAGAGAGGGTGACACCAGCCCTTTACGAGGTCTAGTGGTAGCTGTGAATATGGTCTCTCATCACCTAGTACCTAAATACATAGAAATGCATGTACTGTACAAAAAATATATTTTAACCCCTTTTTTTCCGTGTACCACACTGCGTAGCCATGCACCAAATTTATCATCCAGCCAAAGCCACCAAGATAAATATGGGGCACCATTAGACTGCCTAAGTTTCTACCATTTGCATTTTAGGCTAAGTAAACCTGCCCGAATTTGCAGTTTATTTGTTTGCTGAAAGCTAAAGGCACATGAAAAGGCACATTAATTCACTTAGTGCAGCCAAGAATATGTGTACAAATAATACCTACTAAATGAAATGCATAAGACGATAGCTGGATATGGAAAGGCAATCTGTAAACAAGTAATAATCAGATCGCTTATTAACATGCATTACTCGTCCTATGTGGGCAGGCAGAGAGAGCATCAGCTGTGTGTCACGATCAGATGATCTGCACCCAAATTTCATCACGAGAGTGATAAATAACACATAATTTGTAACTATGCAAATATATTTGGAAGAATTAAATGGGAAGTCTGTGCTGTGGACAGCAAAGACTAACCAGGGTAACTGCTGCCATTTTAAATAGGTTTACGTTAAATCAGGATAATATACTATTTATTCTTATTTTTATCACTTATTTATTTAATGCTAATATGTTCTGTAGCGTTGTACATGTATTGCCATCACTTCAATTATCCTCTCCATTACACCTGACCTGGCGCTTTTGACTTTGGTAGGTGAGAGATTAATTGGAGTTTCAGTTCTTGAGTACAGTAGTTGTTCTAGAGCATTGAACGAATGGCTTTAATGGTTATCATCTGTCTATCCTTATGACATACAGTATGTATATTGACTTGGGATACTTTCACACTAGCGTTATTGCTGGATCCATCATGAATCAGCAAAAACACTTCTGTCACGATAATACAACCGTCTGCATCCGTTATGAACGGACCCAGTTCTGCCCCTGTGTGTCTGTCCCTGTGTGTGTGTGTCTGTCCCTGTGTGTGTGTGTGTCTGTCCCTGTGTGTGTAGGTAACACTACCACATTATCAGCACTAGTGTTTTCTGTGGTTTTACATAGGACTGCAGGTAACACTGCCACATTATCAGGACTACTGTTATCTGTGGTTTTACAAAGGACTGCAAGTAACACTACCACATTAGCAGCACTAGTTTTATCTGTGGTTTTACATAGGACTCCATGTAACATTAACACATTATTAGCACTAGTGGTATCTGTGGTTTTACATAGGACTGCAGGTAACACTACTACATTTTCTGTACTCAGATAGTCATCACTGTGTTATCTGTGCTGTTACATAAGACTGCAGGGGACATCTACTATATTATCTGTACTCAGAGAGTTTTCAGTGTGTAAGGGGGCCCATTGAGACTTTATCGCCCAAGGGCCTACATGAACCTGGAGCCGGATCTGATTGCATGCACCAATACCTGCACCACTGCACTATTGTATCATCGTCTGCCTCTCCTTCAGGGAACCCTACCTTGAACCCCTACACCCACCAATACCAGGCCTAGAGTGTGCCCTGAGGGAACCAGGAGGCGCCCCTTCTTTTCTGAACTGGCCTACAGAGCATAGGGGGGGACCAGACCCACCATGAGTACTCCAACCACCATCATTGCTGCAGCCACCACACTAACCATCTCCCCTACCAAGCTCGCTGCATATTAAAATTGGCATCACAAAAAAACAACGTTGTTGCTGGAATTGTCACTCATACCACTTTCTGTCACTGAATTCAGTGCCAGAATTATGATGGAACGCCCCGCTAAGTGCAAGGGAGCTACAGAGTACTCCCTGCTTGAAAAAAGAAGCGGCCCACCCACCGAGCAACTTGCAAGGCTGAGGCGGCTGTGTGCATCACTCTTAGGCAGGGATGGACTGGGAACTTAAAATGGCCCTAGAAAAAAACTAAGAGTGGCCAAATTGACAGAAGGTGGGGCAACACAAGTGGGCGGTGTCAGGAATTCCATAGAGCAAAATACTGTCCCAGCAGAACCATATACAACAGAGCAGCAAAATATATTGCCCCAAAAGCTGGTCAATAGCTGCCATTGTCTGCCCTCTTCCTCCAATTTTCTCTGATTAAAGAGGACCTTTCATGGTTTTATATTAATTGTGATAAATACTTTTACTTGGGGGGGTACCCCCCGCTGATGCCGCCACCCTGCCTGATTTTTTAAAATATCACTTCTGCGCCCCGCTGTGCCCCCCGTAGGTTTTGCGTTCAGTATGCTAATACTGAGCATCGTTACAGGGAGGAGGAGACACCAGGGATTCTCAATGGGCGTCTTCTTCTCCCTGGCTGTGATGAGATCCAATCACAGCGGAAAGCATCACAGCCAGGGATAAAAAAAAAATCACCTTCTCCCTGGGTGTGACGCCAGTAAAGGTATTTATAGCAATTAATAGAAAACCATGAAAGGTCCTCTTTAAGATATGGAGCTGTGGGCTTAGGAGGTGAGATATAGACCCAGCAGATGAATTCAGGAGGGCATGTGTGCTCACCAGCCAGGTACATAACCACCTGATTCTCACAGTGTTAATTACCACTGAGAGCTCATTATGTACCTGGCTAGTGGCCATGAGGAGGACTCGGGTGGTCCCTTGGGTATCAGCCCACTGGGAAATTTACCTGTATGGTCTATGGCTGCACTTGGGGAAATGACATCATCAGCCAAACCCTGTTACAAATAAGAAGATTCACCAGATCAAAAAGCTGATATTTGAAGATCAATTCACGATGGCCTGATATGCCACCCAGAAAGCCAAAAGCAAAAGGGGTCAGCTAAGATCCCGCCAATAAACAGGCACCACCATCTTGAAAAAGATACATCCGTAATCAAAACGCAGTACCGCTCTGCCACTGTGACTAAAAAATTGCTTGTTTTGGACTATGTTATCAAGAGAGGACATGGGTGAAAACTTGTGCTGCATGTTATTCTGCCAGCATGATATGTATTGGTATGGGTCTCTGGGGCAATGTGCCTAAAGCTGTGCTGGAAGAACTCATGCCAAGGTTCCACTCGCTATCTTGACCAAGTCCATTTTATTTCTGAGACAATGCAGTGCCCTGTTGCCTTAATGAAGCCCCTAGTAGCCTGGAGACTGATAGCAACTAGCCACCCCCCCCTAAAAGCTGGTGCTGCTGCCACAGCAACTGAGTGCAATCAAGTTGGAGTGACGGCAACCAAACTATCACCAGACCTGATACCTGAGAAAGTAAAACTACATGAGGAACTAAGAATCAAGTGCCAAAATTATGCCCTTTGTAAAGCAACTGTTACCTAAGTGGAAAATCTGCAGGGCCCGTGTACTGTGGGCATCAGATGTCCTGCACCGCCAGCCTTCCCTACCTCAGCTGAACCAACATTGATTCCACCAAAACTCTCTGGTGTTTCTTGCTGGGAAGGACCCCTGAGGTCCCATAAGACCAAGAGGAGCAAGTCCCCCCAGTTACCTGCCTGCCTTTGACTGTGAAGCTAATAACAGTTGCTCAGCCTGAGGTTGCCTATAAAAGATTCATCAGGAAGCCTCCGCAGAACATCATCAGCCAAACCCTGTTACAAATAAGAAGATTCGCCAGATCAAAAAGCTGATATTTGAAGATCAATTCACGATGGCCTGATATGCCACCCAGAAAACCAAGAGCAAAAGGGGTCAGCTAAGATCCCGCCAATAAACAGGCACCACCATCTTGAAAAAGATACATCCGTAATCACAACGCATTACCGCTCTGCCACTGTGACAAAAAAATTGATTGTTTTGGACTATGTAATCAAGAGAGGACATGGGTGAAAACTTGTGCTGCATGTTATTCTGCCAGCATGATATGTATTGGTATATGTCAATGTGCCTAAAGCTGTGCTGGACGAACTCATGCCAAGGTTCCACTCGCTATCTTGACCAAGTCCATTTTATTTCTGAGACAATGCAGTCATGATGTCCTGGTACTTAAGGACACATGACGTACCGGTACGTCATGAATGGTTCCGATCACCGCCGCTCGGCAGGCGGTGATCGGAACCCGGTGCCTGCTCAAATCATTGAGCAGGCACCTGGGGCAAATGCGCCGGGGGGTCCTGTGACCCCCCCATGTCGGCGATCGCAGAAAACCGCAGGTCAATTCAGACCTGCGGTTTTCTGCGTTTCCGGGTTATTCGGGTCTCTGAAGATTTCACTCCACCAATCACCATCCAGCGATCCTGAGTGGTGATGGTGACATCACCACTCAGGATCGCTTTCTGATTGGTCAGTGGGCGGTCCGGCGGCAGATTCAAAAGAGGCAGGCGCTCCTCTCCTCCTCCTTTTGTGTTCCGGAGCCGAGGAGAGAGGAGCTGCCTGCACGTGTCTGCCGTCGCTGCCAGCACCCCGATCTGTGCCCCCAGGACCCGATCTCTGCCTCCAGCACCCCATCAGGTACATAGGGACAGCATAGGGAAAGTTTGGGTTAGGCAGGGAAAAAAAGGGAAAGTTAGTTTTTGAACTTTTCATTGCATCACCCTAGTTAGGGTGTCTGGGGTCCACAGCACAGCTGGGGTGCAGGATTTTTTTTTTTTTGTACGCTGACTGTGGCCGGCACTCTTAGCGCATTGCACACCCCACCGCTGATCAACTTCGGACGGTTGATCAGCGGTTTAAATTTTTTCTTTTTCACATTTTTTGGCCTTTTTTTTTGTCATTTTTTTTTTTCTGTTAGTTTTAGGGTTAGTTCGTGAACACCCGTGCCCCAGCACATAAAATAAAGATTTTCACACACACACATACACACGCACATACACACGCAGACACACACTCCCCTATGGTCCCAGTGAGGATGACCCCACATTCCTGTTTTCATCCGCATCCTCCTCATCATCTAGCGATGATGATGAGCCCCCAAGACGGTGGAGACGTCGCCAGGCGGAGCAAGGGGACCACCATGTTAGGGACCCTGTGGCCCAGCCTAGTACGAGCAGCTCTGGGGCTCGTACTGGTTTCCCGGCCCACCAGTTAAATCCACCGGAGCACCCTGCCGGTAAACTTGTCTGGTGTAGCCCAGAGCGATACGAGCCCGTGATTCCTGATTTTGTAGGCCAATCAGGAATCCAGATTTCCACAGTGGGCTACACTGAATATGACTTTTTTCGTCATTTTTTCAGTGACTTACTGGTAAATCTGATGGTGGAGCAGGCGAATCTGTACGCCCAACAGTTTGTCGCTCAACACCCGGGCTCCTTTTTGGCCAGGCCCGGTGGCTGGATGCCGGTCAGTGCAGCCGAAATGAGGACATTTTGGGGCCTCGTGCTGCATATGGGCCTGGTCAAGAAACCCAGTGTCAGGCTGTACTGGAGTGGGGACGTCCTCTACCAGACCCCACTTTACAGTACGGCCATGACACGCTCCCGGTTTGAGGCCATCCGGAAATGTCTGCATTATTCCGATAATGCAGCATGTCCCCCCCCGAGGTGATCCTGCCCCTGACCGTCTGTATAAGATACGGCCGGTCATCGATCACTTTGGGGCCAAATTCATGGAGGCCTATGTACCTGGAAGAGAGGTCGCGGTTGATGAGTCTCTCATTGCGTTCAAGGGGAGACTCATTTTCCGCCAGTATGCGCCCTCCAAGCGGGCGAGGTATGGCGTGAAGCTATACAAAATTTGTGAGAGTACCTCAGGGTACACTTACAAATTTCGTATATACGAGGGGCGAGATTCCCGGATTCAACCCTCAGAATGTCCCCCTACTCTGGGTGTTACCGGGAAACTTGTGTGGGACCTTATGTACTGTGGGGATGTGCTCGTGGTAGGCTACGGTAGCGGCGGCAGTATTGAGGCAATCATAGACAGTCTTTGTGATACACTGTGACTTTATTCACACCAACGGCATAACAGGCAACGTGCAGACCACACAGGTGCATATCCACATAGTGCATAAAACAAAAGTCCTTCCATAGAAAATAAACAGCAGGTTTGAGTCACCTTGTTTTGGACAGACCACAGCAGTTCTGCAGGCTTCTAGGCTATCTGCCTTTGTCTCCCTCAGGCCAGAGCCCCTTCGGCTCGTACACCACAGGTCCCAGGGCTATCCTTCAATGTGTGCTGCGCCCAGACTCTCCTTCACCAGCACTCACTCTGTCTGTGGAAATCTCCAGCACAGCAAGACACACCCCACCCCCATCATCAGCAGGCTGGGTTCTTAAAGGCCCAGCTCCACCAAAAACCTGGGCTGGCCGTGGGGAACAGTAAGAACTGGCCCGGACACGCTGCACCAGCAGCATTCGCCGCTGTAACCGCAATGATCCGGTTCTTACTCCACCGAGGCCAGGACCTCTGGTGGCACGTATCGTCCGTCCATTATTATTCCGGGGACTCTCCTACATATCCCCCCCCTTTGTTCACCCCTGAGGGCTTGAACATACCGTTCAAGCCTGAGGGGGTGAACACACGCACAGCAGTGTACCCGGGACAGGGCATCTGCGTTCCCCTGTAAGCGGCCGGCCCTGTGCTCAACAGTGAACTTAAAGTTTTGGAGGGACAAGAACCACCTGGTAACCCGAGCGCTCCCCTCCTTAGCCCGACTCATCCACTGGAGAGGGGAGTGGTCGGTCACCAGACGGAACCTTCTCCCCAGAAGGTAATATCTGAGAGACTCGAGTGCCCACTTGATGGCGAGGCACTCTCTCTCCACAATGCTATACCGGGTTTCTGCTGGGGTAAGCTTGCGGCTTAGAAAAACCACGGGGTGCTCTTCCCCGTTGAGCTCTTGAGCTCTTGGGAAAGCACAGCCCCTAGTCCTACTCCCGAGGCATCTGTTTGAACTACAAACTCCCGTCAGAACTGGGGACTCACATAGGGCCGACTTCAAACGGGAGAACGCCTCCTCCTCCTTCTCCCCCCAGCGAACCATCACCGACTTTCTACCCTTCAAGAGGCCGGTTAACGGGGCTGCCAAGGTGGCAAAATGGGGAATGAACCTCATGTAGTACCCAATCAGGCCCAAAAATGACCGTACTTGCTTGGACGTACGAGGCCTGGGCCAATTCCGGATTGCTTCAACTTTATTTACTTGGGGCCTAATGACTCCGCGTCCAATCACATACCCCAAATAGCGAGCTTCCTCTAGTCCCACCGAGCATTTTTTTGGGTTGGCAGTTAACCCCGCCTTCCTTAGAGAATCTATCACTGCCTGAAGTTTTGACAAATGACCCTCCCAGTCTGGGCTAAACACGACTATATCATCCAGATACGCGGAGGTATACTGGTGATGGGGCTTGAGGACGACATCCATCAGACGCTGGAACGTAGCCGGAGCGCCATGTAACCCAAAAGGCAACACCCTATACTGAAAAAGCCCCTCCGGGGTGACAAAGGCCGTCTTCTCCTTTGCCGCCTCCGTCAGAGGTACCTGCCAGTAGCCCTTCGTGAGATCTAGGATCGAAAAATACCGGGCTTTTCCCAGCCGCTCTATCAACTCGTCTACCCGAGGCATGGGATAGGCGTCAAATTTTGATACCTCATTCAATTTCCTAAAATCATTACAGAACCGTAATGAACCATCCGGTTTGGGAATAAGGACAATCGGGCTAGCCCACTCGCTCTTTGACTCTTCTATGACCCCTAGACGTAGCATCGATCTTACCTCCTGCGAAATGGCCTGTCGCCGAGCCTCCGGTACTCGGTATGGTCTTAGGCGGACTTTCACCCGGGGCTCGGTGATAATGTCATGCTCGATCAAGGTGGTACGTCCAGGAAGGTCAGAGAATACGTCCCTATTCCGACTAACAAATTCTTTCACCTCTTGTGCTTGTTTGGTCGACAGTCCGTCCCCTATCGTCACCCCAGCGGCGCTCTCCGGAACACCTGGTGACCCCGGGTCACTCCCTGACGTCCCGACAGAGGGCGGGCTGTCTGCAAACAAATTCTCTCTGTCTCTCCAAGGTTTTAGTAGATTCACATGATATACCTGTTCGGGCTTCCGCCTCCCTGGCTGGTATATCCTGTAATCAACTGGGCCCACCTTCTCCTTAACTTCATAGGGTCCTTGCCACCGGGCCAAGAATTTACTCTCGACCGTGGGCACGAGTACAAGAACTCGGTCCCCCGGGTGAAATGTCCTTACCCGGGCGGTTCGGTTATATACCCGACTCTGGGCCAGTTGTGCCGCTTCCATGTGCTCACGGACGATCGGCAACACGACCCCTATTCGGTCCTGCATTTTTTCTATGTGCTCTATCACACTTTTATGAGGCGTAGGCTGTTGCTCCCATGCTTCCTTAGCGATATCCAGTAGCCCACGGGGATGTCGCCCATATAACAACTCAAAGGGCGAGAACCCCGTGGACGCCTGGGGCACCTCCCGTACCGCAAACAAAACATAGGGCAACAGTAAGTCCCAATCCCTCCCGTCCTTAGCCACGACTCTTTTTAGCATGGACTTCAGGGTCTTATTAAACCGTTCTACTAACCCATCGGTTTGGGGATGGTAGACGGACGTGTGCAGGTGTTTAATATTTAATAGCTTACACAATTCCTTTGTTACTTTGGACATAAAGGGTGTCCCCTGGTCCGTCAGAATCTCCTTTGGTATCCCCACCCGGGCAAACATACTCATGAGCTCTTTAGCTATTACCTTGGCCGACGTATGGCGCAATGGGACCGCCTCCGGATAGCGAGTGGCATAGTCTAACACTACCAGGATGTGTTGGTGACCTCGGGCTGACTTAATAATGGGGCCTACCAGATCCATGGCGATCGTTTCGAAGGGCACCTCTATAATGGGCATAGGTACCAGTGGACTGCGATAGTGAGGTTGGGGGCTAGTCAGCTGACACACTGGACAGGACTGACAGAACCTCCGGACTTCCTCATATATCCCAGGCCAATAGAACCGTTGTAGAATTCGCTCCAGCGTTTTCTTAACCCCTAGATGACCACCCAACACATGCGCATGCGCTAAATCCAAGACCATTCGCCGGTAAGGCTGGGGCACCACCAGTTGTTCCACCACCTCCTGCCTCACCTTGTCTACCCTATATAACAGGTCCTGGTTATAGGCCAGGTGAGGAAATACGGTATCGGCGCCGGGACGCTGGGCAACACCATTAACCACCGACACACCTTCTCTAGCCCGCAATAACGTCGAATCCTGGAGCTGTGCGGTCCCGAAGGTTTCTCGGGGTACCTCCAGATCCAGGATGGACAAACTTTCTACTGTCTCACCCGCCAATACTTCTAGGGGAAACCGGTCAGGGTTACACTCTACCTCCTCTACGGTGACCCCTACAGCTGGGGTCCCTGCCTCGGGGTCCTCGGGCTCGGGACCTGGACATTTTCCTTCCCCATAGGTAGGCAACCCGTTCCTCCACAAAGTCCAGAACAGGGGAAAGTCCCTCCCCAATATTGCGGCATAAGGGAGCCGTCTCCCCACCCCGACGACATGTGGTACCTCCTTTCCACACACTGCCAGGGTAACCTTAGTGGTGGGATACTCCCTGCGATCCCCATGTATACAGACAATGGTAAGGGTTCGCCTTTCTGGGAGTTTTTCCGTTACCAGCGACTCATGGACCAGAGTTACCAGGCTCCCAGAGTCCAGCAGGGCCTGCACGGAGTGTCCATTAACAACGACATCACACACCGGAGGGTTGTCCGCCGCCAGCAGGGGGTCAGCTATATACACCGGTTGGGCATAAAAAGAGGACCGGCGAGCGAACCCGCAGTCCATGGGTTCGGATGCCCTAGGGCAGTTGGATGCCACATGTCCCCAGTCCTGACAATGCCAACATCTGATCCTCGCAGCCTCCCTCCTCCCCAGGGTATTCCTCCCACGGACTGGAGATCGACTCCCCTCCTTATGTGGTGGGATCCCTTTTTCAGGATCCCGGGTCGGCAACGGGGGCTGACGTGACTTCGGTAGTACCGCTGAGTCCCGCACCAAATCCTGAGTGGCCATATACCTCTCCACCAGGCTAACCAGTTGTTCCAGGTTGCCTGGATCGCCTTGTCCCACCCAGCGCTGTATGGCTCTCGGGAGGGTACGCACGAACCTGTCGACCACGACCCTTTCAACCATCTGAGAAGTGCTCAATATTTCAGGCTGAAGCCATTTTTTTACTAGGTGAAGTAAGTCATAGGCTTGTGACCGGGCGGGTCGGGACTCGGCAAACACCCACTGATACACCCTGTGCGCTCGCACATAGGTGTTTACCCCCAACCTGGCCAACACCTCAGTTTTTAGCCTCTCATAGTCCTTGGCCTCATCGCAGCTGAGGTCAAAATAGGCCTTTTGTGCGTCCCCCACCAGAAAAGGCGCCACCACCTCGGCCCACTGCTCCAACGGCAGCCTCTCTTGCTCCGCGGTTCTTTCGAATACCATCAGGAATGCCTCTATATCATCTCCCGGACCCATTTTCCTCAGGGCGGATCGGACTTTGTCCCTGGCGGTAGACACAGTCGGGGTTGTTGCAGTTGAAACTCCTTGCAGGGATGTTCGCACCGACTCTTGCATGGCTACCAGCTGCTGCATTAGGAGATTGTTTGTTTGCTGCTGTGCACACATAGCCTCATCATGTCTTTCCTTCTGAGCCTGCAATGCCTGTTGCTGCTGTACATTACTCTGAATCAGGTGCTTAATGGCCTCCTCCATCTTGTCAGGAACCATAAAACTTGCAGGCCTGATATATGACATGCAGTCCAACACAACTTTTGCCTCAGGCCTGCCTCACTGCAGGAATGCCCGCTCCAAGCCACCAATTGTGGGGATGTGCTCGTGGTAGGCTACAGTAGCGGCGGCAGTATTGAGGCAATCATAGACAGTCTTTGTGATACACTGTGACTTTATTCACACCAACGGCATAACAGGCAACGTGCAGACCACACAGGTGCATATCCACATAGTGCATAAAACAAAAGTCCTTCCATAGAAAATAAACAGCAGGTTTGAGTCACCTTGTTTTGGACAGACCACAGCAGTTCTGCAGGCTTCTAGGCTATCTGCCTTTGTCTCCCTCAGGCCAGAGCCCCTTCGGCTCGTAGCACCACAGGTCCCAGGGCTATCCTTCAATGTGTGCTGCGCCCAGACTCTCCTTCACCAGCACTCACTCTGTCTGTGGAAATCTCCAGCACAGCAAGACACACCCCACCCCCATCATCAGCAGGCTGGGTTCTTAAAGGCCCAGCTCCACCAAAAACCTGGGCTGGCCGTGGGGAACAGTAAGAACCGGCCCGGACACGCTGCGCCAGCAGCATTCGCCGCTGTAACCGCAATGATCCGGTTCTTACTCCACCGAGGCCAGGACCTCTGGTGGCACGTATCGTCCGTCCATTATTATTCCGGGGACTCTCCTACAGTACCCACTGCTGGATAAGGGTTACCACCTGTACGTGGATAACTTTTCTTTTATACCAGTATCCCCTTGTTCAAGTCCGTTGCCGCCAGATCCACGTTCGTTTGTGGGACCGTGCGGAAAAATCAACGCGGCCTCCCTGCCCTCCCCCTCCAGGTACCTATCCCCAGGGGTGAGACCCGTGCCCTTACCACTGGAAACCTGTTGCTGGTCAGGTATAAGGACAAGAGGGATGTCCTTATGCTGTCCACAATTCATGGTAACGGCATCACCCCTGTCTCTGTGCGAGGTACCGCGGCAACGGTCCTCAAGCCCGATTGTATCGTCGCCTACAATCGGTATATGGGAGGAGTTGATCTCTCTGATCAAGTCCTCAAGTCATATAACGCCATGCGCAAAACCCGGGCATGGTACAAAAAAGTTGCGGTCTACTTGGTGCAGGTTGCCATGTGCAACTCTTTTGTACTATCCCGAAGCGCTGGCAGCACAGGGACATTCCTCCAGTTCTATGAGGCAGTCCTCAAGGCCCTGATCTTTTCGGACCGGGAAAGAGCAGGCCGGAGTACCTCAGGAACTGTAGGCGCCCGGATCGTCCCTGGCCAACACTTTCCAGGTGTGGTCCCCCATACTGGAAAGAAGGGACGAACCCAAAAAAGGTGCAGAGTGTGTCACAGGAGGGGGATACGGAAGGACACCACAACTCAATGTGACACGTGCCCCGATCATCCGGGCCTCTGCATTATTGGTTGCTTCAGGGAGTATCACATTTCCATGGAGTACTAAATTTATATCCCAATTTAGGACTGACATCGGATAAAAAAAACTGGTTCTCAGACTTGAGACACCCAAAAAAACTAAAATAATTTATTAAAAGTAGACTTATTAGGTATTGTCGCGTCGGTAATAATCTCCTCTATAAAAATATCCCATCACCTAACCCCCCAGATTAACACGGTTAAAAAAAAGAAAGAAAACGGTGCCAAAAAAGCAAATTTTTGGCACTTTTTCATTTCAATCCGTTTTTTCCGGTAACAAAACAAGGGTTAACAACCAAACAAAAGTTAATATTTATTACCCTGATACTGCAGTTTACAGAAATGCCATATTTGTGGTCGTAAACTGCTGTATAAGTAAACGGGAGGCCGCAAAAGGAAAGGACCGACATGGTTTCTGGAAGGCCGATTTTGATGGCCTTTTTTATTGACACCATGTCCCTTTTGATGCCCCCCTGATGCCCCCCTAGAGTAAAAACTCCCTAAAAGTGACCCCATCTAAGAAACTACACCCCTAAAGGTATTCAAAACTGATTATACAAACTTTATTAACCCTTTAGGTGTTCCTCAACAGTTAATGGCAAATGGAGATGAAATTTCAGAATTTCAATTTTTGGTAACCTTGCCTCACAAAAATGTAATATAGAGCAACCAAAAATCATATGTACCCTAAAAATAGTCCCCCAAAAAATGCCACCTTATCCCGTAGTTTCCAAAATGGGGTCACTTTTAGGGAGTTTCTACTCCAGGGGTGCATTAGGGGGGTTGAAACAGGACACGGTGTAAATAAACCTGTCCATAAAAATCAGCCCTCCAAAAACCAAACAGCACACCTTTCACTCTACGCCCCGCTGTGTGGCCGTACAGTAGTTTACGGCCACATATTGGGTGTTTCTGTAAACGGCAGAGTCAGGGCAATAAAGATACAGTCTTGTTTGGCTGTTAACCCTTGCTTTGTTAGTGGAAAAAATGGGTTAAAATGGAAAATTTGACAAAAAAATGAAATTCTCAAATTTCATCCCCATTTGCCAATAACTCTTGTGCAACACCTAAAGGGTTAACGACGTATGTAAAATCAGTTTTGAATACCTTGAGGGGTGTCGTTTCTTAGATGGGGTCATTACTGGGTGGTTTCTATTATGTAAGCATCGCAAAGTGACTTCAGAGCTGTAGTGGTCCCTAAAAATTGAGTTTTTGTAAATTTCTGAAAAATTTCCAGATTTGCTTCTAAACTTCTAAGCCTTATAACATCCCCAAAAAATAAAATATCATTCCCAAAATAATTCAAACATGAAGTAGACATATGGGGAATGTAAAGTCATCACAATTTTGGGGGGTATTACTATGTATTACAGAAGTAGAGAAACTGAAACTTTGAAATTTGCTAATTTTTGCAATTTTTTGGTAAATTATTATTTTGTGCAAAAATATTTTTTTACTTCATTTTACCAGTGTCATGAAGTACAATATGTGACGAAAAAAACCATCTCAGAACGGCCTGGAAAAGTCAAAGTATTTTAAAGTTTTCAGCACTTAAAGTGACAGTGGTCAGATTTGCAAAAAATGGCCTGGTCCTTAAGGTGAAATAAGGCTGTGTCCCTATGGGGTTAATGAAGCCCCTAGTAGCCTGGAGACTGATAGCAACTAGCCATCTCCCCCAAAAGCTGGTGCTGCTGCCACAGCAACTGAGTGCAATCAAGTTGGAGTGACGGCAACCAAACTATCACCAGACCTGATACCTGAGAAAGTAAAACCACATGAGGAACTAAGAATCAAGTGCCAAAATTATGCCCTTTGTAAAACAACTGTGACCTAAGTGGAAAATCTGCAGGGCCCGTGTACTGTGGGCATCAGATGTCCTGCACCGCCAGCCTTCCCTACCTCAGCTGAACCAACATTGATTCCACCAAAACTCTCTGGTGTTTCTTGCTGGGAAGGACCCCTGAGGTCCCATAAGACCAAGAGGAGCAAGTCCCCCCAGTTACCTGCCTGCCTTTGACTGTGAAGCTAATAACAGTTGCTCAGCCTGAGGTTGCCTATAAAAGATTCATCAGGAAGCCTCCGCAGAACAAGTCTGAGATGGAAATGCACATTTCTGACATGATATTCTGCGCCATTTGACCGCAACCACTGCAGTCATGGAGGAAGCAACCATCAATGTGTTACTACCTACAGCATTATCTGTGGAATCCTCTCGGCTAGATGCTGAACCAAGCTCATCCGAGCCAAGGAAAGCAACAGAAGCCCAGAAATACCACTTGCTATACCAGAGTCAACTTTACCAAGAAATAACCCAAAAAGTGATGCTACCAGAGACACTGCGCCATGTACACCAGAACTGCAGCTGGATGTTGAGCTCCTTGCCATGAAAGTCAGTGGAGCCATGCTGTACCGCTGCTCGGAAGACCTGACATAGATCACTCCAATGTTTAGAAAGCACCAAAGATCTGCAGGAAGCTCAGAAGCTGTCTTACATTTAGAATTGGCGCAGGATCCGACAAAGTCATGAAGAGGCCTGCGCCTCTTCGTAACTTCGGTAGAACCACCGCCAGCTTAGGGCTTTATTAAAAGTAGCATCTAAAATGCTGGTCTTAATAAATGTGCCCCATTGTGCCCACAGGGAGTGACTTTAATGTATTTAACACCCTCTGAAAAAATCCTGCAGTTCCAGTTTTGCACTTTCCATGGACTAATTTTTTACTACTCGTAGACCATTTTTATACTAGTTATGAACATTGCCATTGTGAGAAAACATTGCCCTATCTCATCCTACCACAGATACCATCTGCTCAGATCTCACCTGCATGTGACTTAAAGTGTAACTTTTCAGAAAAGTTTGCATAATGGCTGTGCTTCGTTGTACAATCAAAACTTTGAAGGAACAATTATGTTTGGGCTTCCCTAAAGTTTCTTTTAAACATTTTATTCCCTGGTTCAGCTACACGGCTAGATGCATTTCGCTCAAAAGCAGGTGTCTCCTTTCTCTGCACTGTACTGCAGTGACCTCACTTGCCTTAATTCCCACTATGTTTGTTTTCTTCTAGAGAGCTTAGAAAGCTGATAATGAGGGAGAGATCAGACTTAAGGCCCTATTACACTGACAGATCAGCCAGGAGATTGTCGCGAGGGCCATGTGGAGTGGCCATGACTTTACATCTTTTCTTCAGGTAGATGATGGCATAGTTTTTAAATGAAGTGATTTAGAAATGTGCTATTTACTCCATTCTCTATTAAATGAAATTAAATTGTGCAAAGGTACAGTGCCTCTATAAATTAACTTCTTTCAGGAACAAGAATAAAAGAAGAAAGGGGCCAGAACGTATCTACGTCTTGTGTATAAGCATACTCTTTGCCTTACAGGTCACAGAAGATCTAGTAAAATGCTGGTTACGGCTTGTGTTAAATAGCACAGTGACCCAGTAGATCTAAAACCCAGTAGATGCTAAAACGGGGTTAATTTGTATGGATCATTTCATGTTTACCACCTGTTGTCAGTGTATACTTTTTGCACCCTTTATGTGCTTCTAATAGCTGAATATGTGAACACAGTTAATCTGCCCTACTCAACAGATGGAGGCTGGCCCTACCCTCTCTGAGTCTGACACTGTCTAGTGTAGTCTGGAGTTAGCAGCTGAAATGAAGCTGCCTTCTCTGTATAGTGGGAGGCCTACTCCATCCCTGGAAGTTACTAAGAATTACCTAAAACTCTGAGAGGACAGAAGCAAGGAATAATGACAGACTATTTAGGACCATAAGGAGAGTGACAAAACTGTTAGTAAGGTACTGCCCATCTACAGTATGGCAAAATAACTTACTGCCTGAGGAAAAGGTATACTGCTTTGGAACCTGGCCTGCCACATTTTTAGAATAGACTGTCCGCCTGTAGAAGATCTGCACTCCGCTGTGGGATTTGCATTACGTTTATGATGAGAGCCTTACATGCCTAAGATCATTTTGGAGACTTGCTTGAATTTAAGTGAGAGAGAGAGAGAGAGAGACAGTCAGAGATAGCTGCTACACTGAACCTATTTTACAAGTATGATCTGTAAAAACTACCTTAGACACCTTTATTTGTTTCAATTAAATGGGCCTGGTCATTGTCTCCACCATCCATCTTCCAGCCCCTATATCTGCCCTCCTGCGTGCACCCATCTACCTGTCACGACCATGTTCATGGCTGTGACTCCTTGGGAGCCGCATGCAGTTGCCCGCGGTCTGGTGTTGTGTCAACCGCAGCTGGGGGCACTTTGTTGTTTGCCTCAAGTGCGGTTGCCGCGGACAACAGGTATGCGTGCGGTTGCCTTTGGTTATGTGTGGGTGTTTGTATGCACTTTGAATGTCTGGTGTGCACTGTGTTTTATGTTATGTGTGCACTCTGACATTTTCCCTTCGCCTGTGGCTGCCCGTGGCAACGTGTGGTGTTGTGTACATGTGGGGGCAGTGTCTCGGCCTTTTGGCCGGCTCCCAGGACACATTTGCTACGCATGTCGTTGTCGACGGTAACAGCTGCAGTGAGAGTTTGTTTGTGTATTCCCCTTTTTGTGGTTTCACTACACTCCCTGGTTAAGGAAGGGTTAACTCCCTCAGTGTGTGTGCACTGGGTGTGTCTGAGTGTGGGTGTGGCTACTTTGGGCTATAAAGCCTCTGCTGGTTTCAGTTAGCTGGGGGGTTCTTCAGCCATGATTGCTGAAGACATCCTCCTGTTATTTACCTACTGCCAGTGGGGGCCACCCTTGTGGTCATAAAGCTTCATGTATGGTGTTCAGTAGATGTTTCTTTGGTCTTTATTTATTGCAGAATATGGTTTCGTGGGTTCCCGTGTGATGTCAGGTGTGTGCTGTGTCCTTTGTGTTGTTGTGGACAGCAGCACTTGTACGTGGGTTCCAGGTTGTGTGTCTGTGGCAGGTAGGTGTGGTGCTAGTCTCACTTACCTGTCATTTCCATATGTCTGTTTATGTTCCCCTTTTTGTGTGGCTTGGCCAGTGAGACTCCTGTTCCTCCGTGTCTAGGAGGAACAGGTCGTCTTGCCCTGCTCCTAGTCCAGGGCCACCCTGAGGGCTAGCAGGACTATCAGGTTCTGGAGTATGAGCCCTCCTACCATCAGGGTCGGCTCATACAGGCTAGGAGATAGGGTCAGAATTAGGGATTGTTTAGGAGGTGACGTGCTCCCTGATCCCTGTCCTGGTCATGCTCTGACCATCCATCTTCTGATACCGCACGGCTGAGGGTTTTCCCCATCCTCAGCCATGACACTACCTGACATCATGCACCCCAACTAACACCACGCACGAGTTCCCAAAAGGTCCAGGCCTTGCCCTGAGTGAAGAAAGGGTATGCCCTCCACTCACTGCACGTTCCTTGGGAGCATTAGGGTTAGGACAGCCACCATGAAACACCACCACTCCTATCAATGCCACAACTACCACTCCCATCCTCCTCTCAGCTCACAGCTTTGCAAGTTGCTGCAAATGCAATGAGTTACTTAAACAAACATGTCAATATAGGTTATAGAGCTTTAAAGGGGTTGACCACTTTCTGGTTATTGTTTGTGAGGGATTATATGGCACTTACTATCAGAGTCTTTGTTGAAATTTGGCTCTGTTTTCTATATTTCATAAGATATGCCCCATTATTTACAAGGTATTTTCTGCTGTCCACATAAAGGTTTTGTCCATAAAATGGCTGCTGATGGAGGGTCATGTGACCAGGCAAATCCCCTCCATGTGAAGCCTTCTCCATTCAAAAACACTGCACCTGTACTAAACTCCCAACAGTGCAAGTGTAGCACCACATGGTCACATGACCCTCCATCAGGAGCCATTTTATGGACAGGACCTCTGTGTGGAGAGCACAAATAAATTGGTGGTGCAGAATTTCAACAACGGCCATATTAGTACATAAGTGTGATATAAGCATCTTACAAACAAATAGATTAACAGAAAGTGGAAACCTCTTCAAATTTCTGGGTTCTCCCTTGTTAAGAGCTGATCATTGGGTGATAGATTATTTGGCTTGAGAAATAAGTGATCCTACCTTGAACTGTTCACCAGAGCTCTGAGCGTCCTGTGTTTCTGCACAGTTGCCTCGACATGTCCTCACTGCCATGAAGAAAAGTATTGCCAGGCCAAGGGCAGAATTCCTCATCTTATCAAAGAGAATGGTCTTGCGTTACTGTAACTGAGAAATCGAATGTAGAGATGTTTTTTTAAATAAGAAGACTGAATAAGAGGAATCACTATCACTATAACATTGCTAGGTCTTGGCAAAATGCTACTTTTCTTACTAGCTTAGTTTTCAGTCTGCATTGTGTCTGTGGAACTGAGGCTTCAGTCACTTCTATGATGGGTATTCTGTTCGGTTCAATCACAGAAACAGAAAATGGAATAAAAGCAAAAAATGCATCAATTTCTTCTTCTGGATCTCATTGAATATAACGGGATCTGTGGGGTTTCCATCATGGTGTTGGTAATTTTATTGGACAAAATAGTGCAGTATGCTGTTCTATTCGGTCCAGTCTGTGATGGAGACCCCTATCAGAGCCTTCAATGAAGAGGTGAAAGAGGCCTTAGATGTTAGGATATCTAAGAAAGAAGGTTAAACAAATCCCCATAATAGAAGCAAATAACAGTTCTTATCAGGTTAACATGTAAATTTATCCATGCTATTATTTTCCCCAAAATTTCCAAATTTATACATTTTACAAAGCAGTGATGACAAAATGTCCACCATAATACGCAGTGTCTACATGCACTTCATTACATATTAATATACAGAGTTTTAAAGAGCATCTGTCAGCATGACCAGCCATACTAAACCAGGCGGGTTGATCATGCTGAGTTTATCGATCCTGTGGTATTTGAAATCAATGGCCCTGTTGTAGAGAAATCTGCACTTAATTGCATAAGCTAATGAGGGGCTCAGGGCACTGAGGGGCAGGCCTAATTCTCGGAGCACATCTGTCTTTCTCCTTTAGCCACTCCCCCTCCTCTTGAGTGACAGGGCCAGACATCCTCACTGTCGTTTTGCCTGCTCCTGTAATTCTGCCCATGTGCTGGTAAATACTGAATCAGCTCCTGTGCAGTTTGGATCTCAGCATTGAGGAAAGCTGTTTGAGATCTGAACTGTGCATGCACTGATTTAACATTTACCAGTGCATGTTCTCAGGGAAATATGCTGCCCACCAGAGATGTCTCCCCTCTCCCATTCACAAAACATGCATGCTCAACCAAGATGAGCATGCATGTGTACACGGCATAACAGCTGCATATAATGGCCAAACTTTTGGCTGACAGTTATCTGTGTATGGCCGGCTTACTCTCCACGTCAACTGCTCCATTAGTCATGGGTCATGGAAAGTGCTTAGAGGGGAAAGAAACACCATGTCATTTCCCGGATGGCAAATCCAACATAAAGAAGGAGGGACACCTAATTAATTCTTTCCATTTCATTCTGTCACTATCTCATCAGTGTGTGCTAAATTAGTGCTGGCAAACCCAATCCTTGAAGCAGTATAAATATGAGATGTACATATAAATTACTGTAATGCACAAGTAATTTGCTATCTTTCTTGGACTCCTTACAAGCTGATCTTTGCTTTGAAGGGAATCCCCAGCTGCCAACATTGCGTTTCATCTGAAGTCAAAAGCAACCAGGAGCCCCAGGGTGCTATCCCAGAAACTTCCATTAGGTGCAATGTTTTGAACCAGGATGAAAGGTCCTTCAGAGACAAGAAGTATGTTTTTTTTAAGCATGCTAAATTACCGGTGTAGATCACTTCAGAACTCAATGAAGAGAGCGGGGAGTCCAATATTTTGCAGTGGGCCCTATGTTATATACTTACACAGTCAGGATTGATTAATGATGATAATCAATGATAATCACATTGATTTCTATACAGAATAAGGCCTCATGCACATGACTGTACTTTCGGTCCGCATCCGATCTGCATTTTTTGGCGGATTGGATGATGACCCATTCATTTCAATGGGGCCACAAAAGATGCGGATTGCACTCCGTCTACACATCCATATGTCCGTTCCACAGCCATGTAAAAAACATAGAACATGTCCTATTCTTGGTAGATTTGCGGACAAGGATGGGACATTTCTACAGGAGTTAAAAAAATATACACTCATTTAGGATCCATGTTTTGTGGATCTTCGTTTTGCCGATGGTCGTGTGCATGAGGCCTAACAATGGGAGAGAGATAATTCAATGTCACTGGGCCTGAAAATGCACCACAATTTTGTTTCATTTATGACTTACTAAACAGAAGGGCCCAGATTTACTAATAGGCCTCAAATCTAGTGGTGCAAATTGGCACAATGAGGGTTTCTGCATTTATTTTAAACTTTCTCCTAATTTATTTGACATCTACTATATAATTGAAATAGGTAGTAGTAGTTATCATTCAGCCTCCACTGAAAGATCCCCTCACAGTAACTGGTGGAAAAAAAAAACAACTTACCTGGTGTCCTTCTTTTCACCTTTTCAGCAACAGATCCACCAATTCCCAGGCTCTACTTCTGCCATCCAAGATGGCCGCACTGCTTCTCAAACTGCCTGATGCATACCATGTCTTTGGTAGCCTAAGATACTTCCTACTGCCCTTGGATTGGCCAGTACTACTCATGTGAACAGTGCTAACCAATCCAAATGCAGGACTGGACAAGCAGGAATAGTGCACCAGGTAGTCTGAAAAGCAGTGAGGAGATCAAGAATTAAAGGGGTTATCCAACTCCTATAATGACCCCCCCCCCCCAATGCCTGGGCACCTCATATAGATTATACTTACCCTGCTCCCCAGTACCCGCGTCGCCATCACTCCCGATTCCTGCACGCCCGCCGCTGTATCTCCCCGTTGTGCGGATCAAAACATCTGGCAATGGGGAGGCCATGACTGGGACGAGCCTACCTAGCATCAGGGGGCTAGGGAGGCTCTTCCCCATCACAGCCTTGTATTGACTGCCCCCCCCCCCCCCCCATGACAGCTGTGCAGGGAACAGGAGCGACTTGGGTGCCGGGGAGTGGGGTAAGTATAGTCAATATGAGGTACGTGTGCATTGGGGGGGTCATTATGGAGGTTGGATAACCCCTTTAATGGATCTGCAACTAAAAAGATGAAAAGGATATCACCAGGTAGCTGTTCTGTTTGTTCCCCAGTAGTTAATGGGATTTTTTTTTCTTGAGCTGGAGTGTTGCTTTAAACTTCCTATATTCATTGCCACTAGTATATTGGAATAGTGTGTACATGTGCCCGAGTCCGTGCAGTGTACAATGCTGTAGAAATAACAACAAATAACACCTAATAATCATTGTCAGAACATAAAATTGCAAAGTTAGTGCACTTAAATTGCATGCCCATGATAGCATCAAATAAATGCCATGTAGAGCATTTCCCTACGTGGCAATTACTATGGTTTTAATAAAGCTAAAAAGAGACCTTTTCTCATTATGGCGTGCATTCATTAGCCTTGTCATTAATGTCGCTGTACTGGTTAATTATTCAACACAATTCCAGAGCTCTGCAGTTTTCTAGTTATTAGGATGGCATTTTACAAAGGGTCACCTGCTGCAGCCTGACATCAGGGACACATTGCGTAACCCTCTAAGGAATTTTTCCTTCTCTGTCGTGGGTCTTGCCCACCTAGACAATCTCATTAAATGCTAATTACTATGTAATGCAACTGCTCATACTAAAGATGACTGCGCTGTTAGGGAAAATTATATAATACAGATACAACTACAACCATTACTTGTTCCTACTTCCATCCTACCGATCTGCTTATACTTCATTTCCCAAAATTACACTGAGTAAGCTGTTTAGTTAGTTAGTTGGTTAGTTAAATTTTACTTTCCTTTTCAAAAGTATTTATGAATAACCTTTGCAGAATAATGTAGATATGAAAGAGTTAAAAGCTTGGTCTAGTGTTAATGTCATTCCCATTAAAAATCTGACATTCAACGCAACCTGCATGGGGACGTTTCACTCTAACTACAGATTGATGCTTTAATAGACAATATGCCATCATCTTCACCATCATCATCATCTTGCCTTTATAATTCTACTTTCTACAGTGTTGAAGACATTGACATCAATAAGTTTTTATCAGTTAGTCATCATATATATGAAATAGGGACAGTCTTTGCATTTCCTATACTTCTATATGGTCCACTGCTCTACCCGAAACATAGGCTTGATTTCTGAAGGGTTTAGTTTACAGCTGGTACCCAGGTTCTAAGAGTGTGCTTCATAAGGCATCCTAAAATCCATCCCATTGCTAATGCTATTTACTGCAAAACACATGAGAAACCTGGTGCTGTACTTTTCTTGGTCTTACAGCTTTGTAAATGATAAAACATCCTTCATTGAAAAGCACATTAATCCCACAGAGATCAGGAAATCATGAATCTAAAGATCTAGTACAGTTATGCTGTAGTCGATAGAACACATCCTAGAAGAACTAGCCATTTCCTATCCACATAGTATGATTTAGATAAGGTCAACTTTTATGTATCTCAATATACATCTAATCCTAGAAGGAAGCAAGTCTTAAAAGACAAGACAGATAATAGATTATTGGAGTATATGTGGTAGTGGATGCTGTACCTGTGTAGTCACTCTGATCCTCTGCTGAAGAGCTGGGAGCTGTCTTGAAGAGTCAACACAGGATCTCTGCCTTTAAATAGAGACCCAGGTCCTCAGTGATGCGATGTTCCTGTCACTCAACCCTTCTCTCCCTCTCCTCAGTATAACTCATCCTATTTATTTTCCAGTCGCTGCCTTCCCCCCTCTCTCACCCTCTTTTCCTCTCCCTCCAGCATTTTTTGCTTTTGTGTATTGTGTATTATTCCTGTTAATCTTCTCTTTTCCCTGTCTGTTCTGTTTCTTCCACATTCAGTTCTTTTGCATTTCCTTATAGATGAATAGTCACAGAATTATTTGATCACAAATACACTAAATGTGCCGATATAGCGGATCTGAATGTGTCCTTTGACAGTATAGAGCGGCATTGTTTGTAGATTGTGATCTGAACTCTGAGTAAAGAAAATTCTGTAGGTTTATGTAAAAGCACGAACCACATAGTCTTATGTTAAACAGAAATTCCAGCTTCGCTACATTGTGTAAGTTTCAGTTCACTGCATGTACATATAATAATAAGGTAGGAATCAATGTAGATCATTTAAGGATTTATCACATGTAGGATTTTCATACCAAAAGTCCTGAAAGGCTAATAACTGTTAATACCTTCATGAATTCATGAAACAAATAGTTAAATAGTTTTTCCATATTCTAAAAGGCCATCATTTTTCATTTTTCAGTCAACAGAGCTGTGTGGGAGATTTTTTTTTTTTTGTAGGATGACATTTTTATTGGTACTAGAGATGAGCAAATCGATTCTTAAAAAAATATATATATATATCCGTACAATATTTTTACTATATTAACTGGAGCTGTTTTTATGTTTATTACCCCAATGCTGATGCTGTTTAAGCTCATGTTTCTAAACTGATGCCACTTCACACTTGCGGCAAAGCTATCCGGCAGTCTATTCTGGCACAGCACAGCCTACCGGTGTTCACTGGATCCAGCATAGCCAGATGTTTTTTTTATCTTGAAAATTATGCTGGAGAGGGGTTGGATCCCTGCTGGAATATAGTCAATGGGCTCCGGCAGGCACATGGCACTAGCAGGCTATGCCAGATCCAGAGCTTTGTCATAAGTGTGATGTTAAAGGGAATGTCAGACAGGCATAGCAGCATTTTTCAACTAACTTTGCATGATCTTACAATCTTCTTAGCAAATATATTTTTTGATGAAAAAGTATCTGAGCCATCCACCAGCAGATGGGTACCTAACTGTAAACCTATTTCCATGCTGTTCATCTACTTACAAGGAGAGCTGAACCCATAAAAACCCTGACTGCTATCATTTTTACCTCTCAGGGTGAGCAGGCAGCGACCTGTTGCATTGCTCTGTGCCAGCAAACCTCTATGAACAAGAGGCACATGGTCAACTAAACATATCATCTAATTTTAAAAAAAAAGGCTTAAAAGGATGAGTTGAGTTAATTACATCACTCAACATGGAGGCCACCACACCACCTGAGATATATGCTGCAAAAACAGTTAAGCAACAGATAGAGGAAAAACATAGGTGCACATAGTCTTAGTTAAAGTAGATGCCCACTAACTGCATAGAAATAGGTTTAGAGTTAGGTCCCAGTCAATATCGAGGTCACCTTGCTGTTGATGGATGGGCCCAGATATTTTTTTAAATATATCTGCTAAGAACCTCTGATTGTATATTAGACGAGGTATTCATTTGTATATACAGTAGATCACACAGTTAAAGAATGCTGCTAAGGCTGTCTGACTTTCCTTTGGACTATGACTATGTGCACCTGCATTTTTGGTCTACCATGCAGGATGCACTGTTTAACTCTGCCTCTGTAGTAAGTGTGAAGTTAGCCTAAGATAGGAAGAAAAATCTTTCACTAGCATTTTTCTCCAGATTGGATGGCAATTAGACTGCACAATTTTATCTTGTGAACTGAATTTTATCTAACACGCCATAATCACTTTTTCCAACGTGTCCAGTTGAACATTTGAGTATGTTACCACACCTGAAGAACTGTGTTCCATAGAGAATCGGTGTTGTTTTTGACCTTTAGATGTGGTATCAGAATATGCTGCTCATTTCATTAATACACACTGTGCTATATATATCATGTTCTGATTATAGCCTAACCTAACTTATCTCCTCAGGAAATCACTAAAGAATTTTCCTTTTTATTGCCCATCCATTCTCAAAGGTCTTGCACTGAATTAATGCTTGGCAACCATCATCCACTGTTGTCTAGGTGTCAAATAGTGTTGAGCGCGAATATTCGAAAAGCAAATTTTTTTCGTGAGTATCGGCACGAATATTTTGAATATAGTGCTATATATTCGTAATGACGTATATATATATATATATATATTTTTTTTTTTTTTAACACAGTGCATATCAGGTGATCATCCTTCCCTTCTTCTAGCTTGTGGGCCAATGAGAAGGCTTTGTCACAGCTTAGCAACATCCCTAGCAACCAATAGAAAAGTTGCCTACCCCACGCTGGTATTTTGCGCCCATTACGCAAATAATACATTGCCGATTTTCGCAATCAAGAATATAATCTTAAATTCGCGAATTCATGAATATATGATGAATATTCTACTAAATATTTGCCTTGCCCATCTCAACATCATTTTATATTTATTTATTTATTTTATGCACTTATATAGTGCTACTATATTTCACAGCGCTTTACAGACATTAGCATCCAACTGTCCCCAGTGGGGCTCACAATCTAAGGTCCCTATCAGTATGTCTTTGGAGTATGGGAGGAAACACACACAAACACGGAGAGATCATACAAACTCCACGCAGATGTTGTCCTTGGTCGGATTCAAACCCAGGACCCAAGTGCTGCAAGCCACCAGTGTTAACCACTGTATTTCCATGAACGTCATTGAGAAAAATGTGGATTGTTTTCTAGGATACAGCATTTTTCCCCTTAAAAAAGTGGTCAGAGATAATAAAAAAATCTCAGACAAGCCTTGCAATAGACAAAAAAAAATCATCTTCTACTTCAGCACCATTCTCTGCTGTTCTTATTTGTGCACTATACACAACACTGAACAGCTCTTTCTGACTTAAATGGAATAATTTTTTTACCTACATTCGTTTTGTGCTTATTTCCATTGAATATTATTTTTTTTTCTACACTATCAAATCAGTCAGACAGTGCCCCAAAGTAAACATGCCCCAAAATAGTTTTACGAAGAAATTACATATTTGCTAGAGAAAAAAAAACATCTCAGAAGAGCCTATAGCCCTCTTTAAAACCATACAAAAATGCCTTTGCTAGTTACTAATCTTGAAAAAGCAAAACTATAAAAAAAAATATAATTTTACTGACACAATAAATGTCACCACCAGACATCTGAGAAGCTCTGACAGATGTTCTTCAGAACCTCCTGCTTGAGGTTATTTTGTTTTGCTTTCGTTTTTTCATCTCGTTTCCCTCTCTCAGCTGTCATCTAGTTGCATTTTAAATCCCCTCCCATACTGCATCACTTTGCGGTTTATACAACTTTCTGGAGTGTGTACATGCTGGATGCTACAACTGATGCTTCTACAGATAAGTCTGTTCATTGATTTGTGTTTTCCTGTTTGCTTGATCCTAGGTGACCCTGACTCCCTCCGTATTAAGTGTAGGGAGCCGGTGGTCGTGTCCCCTCACTATTATAGGGTGTTCAGGTGTCATACAGTCGAGGCACGAGGGCATGCAATTTTCTATCATAGAGATCTTTGCATGGGCTGAGAAGACAGGGAGAGTTTCAGGGCTTAAATAGGGGTCACCCTTTTGTTCCTTAGTTTTGGATCAAGCCAGTCGGATCTTTATTTGTAACTTCTTGTTTTCTGTTACACCACCCGTGACAATAAAATACAAAAACGTGTGAGACATATGGTTTTAACTATGAGCTAGCATTTCAAACCAATGTATTATTATTTTAAAATTATATAACAAAAAAATCGGATAAAATTGCTTTAAGATGGTTTTTGAGGAAAACATCAAGTCCTATTAGCAGAATAACTGCCATTTCAGGGAAGAAATGTGTAAGAAAAATTGATGTCAGAGAAGGGGAATGTCTGAGTATGGATGAAAATAGAGTCTCAAGCACCAGCATCATTGTAGAAATATAAAAAGAAAGAGCACAAATAGTGTAAATCACAAAACTATGAAACCAGGAAAACTTGGTAAAAAAACAAGCTATTATATGATGCTGATTCATGTGCAAATGGGAGCTATGTAGAGTTTTCCTTAGTAACTGTAAATTCTGGTCCAAAAATAGACTTTCCCGGTCCCAAAATTGACTACTGTAATGAACGTGATGAGCCCAAAATGCATAATTTTCCTAGCGCCCACTGACATATGTCTAGAGCAGAGCATGAGGGGGTACAGCATGACCAGGTCCCTCCCTTCGGTGTTCTTTGAATCCCTGTGAAAAGCCACATCAAACACTGCACTATACAACACTGAATCAGTTTTACCTGCAGAATTTCTTCAAAGGGAACCTGTCACACTGAGCAGGCAGTCTGATCTGTAATTGTGCGGTGGTGTAAGGTGGTGTCCACATGTTGTAATTTGTAACCGAAAATAAAAACTAAGCAACTAAACGATTTACAAGTGCTGTAACTTTCTTCACATTGTTTACGTCTGGAGAACGCCTGGTTTGTTCCGTTCATGGAGGATGATGGATACATGGCGAGCTTGATTTTTGTTTGTGGACTAGTCTGATCTGTAGGCATTTACATCCCTGTTCTATCTTTGCTTAGAGAAGTTGTCCAGTCTCTTTTAACCTTTTGTCATATATTATAATGTCCTCTGATCACTCATATCCTAATATATTTTAATTACCTGTTTGGCCCCTATTCACATGGTTGGGCAATAGGTGACATCAACAGTTCTATCCATCCATGCATTTAGATGGGCCAGGATGGAGCCAGGAACAGGAGGAAACAGGAATAAGTTGGAGCAAGCCAGTAGACGTGACGTTACGGGAAGAAACACAAAGAGCTACAGTCAAGGTTATGTGACTGACATCCACAGCTGGTGATAGAGGCCATACGGGTAATGAAATTATACTAGGAAAAAAGTGATTGGAGGACATTGTAATATATGAAAAAGGTTGACAAAAACTGGACAACCTCTTTGAGAGGAAAGCTTCTGGTCACCTAGAGTCATATGAGGAAAGTTTCTGGTCACCTAGAAGATCCCCTACCTGGATCTTAAACCCAGAATAAGCAGAGATTTGAATCAATGATATACAGTACAAGTTATACTGAATATCAATATGTTCAGCTTTTTCTTATCAATGGCAAGGGTCTAATTTGGATTCTAAATATGTTTAAGGGCTGATTTGGGGTGTGATCTGGGGTCTGTACAAATGTATGGACTGACCTGTGGTCGTTATGTAGTTGGTGGCTGATTTATATGGGGTCTGTATGAATTTGGGGGCTGGTTTGGGGTGTAATCTAGGGTCTGTCTAAATTTGGGCTCTGATCTGGGGTCTGTATAAATTAATGGGCTGACATGGGCTCTGTATTAATTTTAGGGTCTGGTCTGGAGGTCTGTATTAACTCTGGGATCTGCTCTTGGAGTCTGTGTTAATTTTGGGGTCTGATCTGGGATTTTTATGAATTTAGGGCTTATCAGGAGTCTATGAATTTGGGAGTCTATATAGTAGTGATACCTGTCTCATCCCACTTAGGGAGCTCTTTTTGTCATTCCCAGACATGGCTTACTGAGGTAAATCCCAGGGGCGGTGAGCGTGATGCATATATTGTATCACATTTGAAATGCACACGGCCTGTCAGCCATTTTTTCCTATGTGTGGCCAATATATAGTTTCAGACCTCTGCTCTAAAGTGTATTTTCATCAATTACTGCAGCTTCCATTCCTCCTTGGATTGTTTTTTATTTAGAGTTACCTCATTTGCAGTTTTCTTTTATCCCCCATGCTTGAATTTGACGTCCTGTTTTGTAATGTGTCTGCTGTCCCATCATGTCTTAAGATAGTGAGATATGTTCTGAAATCAGCAGGGCAGGTGACACTACTACATTACGAGGTTCCAATGCAGGATGTAACCAAGAGGAACTGACCATCAAAAAAGATTTGCCACAGGTTGCAATGGTAGTCTAATAACTTTAGAATTCGGCAATTTTGATAAATGGTGGTATTTGGGGAAAGTGATATAAAAGTGATATTTGTTGGGCAGGATACATTTATAGTAGTGGCAAAACCCCTTTAAGGTTTCGCTTCCACATCAGACTTTGTGGTATGTACAGTCACTGAGTTTTGCTTAGGCAACATAGCAAAGATCCAAACTGTCACCCCATAGCAGTGCTGGCTTTTGACACCCCGTGGAGAACGAGGGCTGATGTTTGTTCCCTCCCTTTAACTTCAAATTCCATTACCTTTGGGATATTCTCCACCTCATCTGGAAGAGTAGAGTAGTCTTGAACAGGTCCTCGCCATACAGGAGCAAAATAGAGTGGACCACCATGGATGGGCCCATTCTCTCAAAGGGTCCGATAAGCAGGCACATGGTATGGTGGATGGGCTATCAAAATAAGTAGACAAATCCTTAAGCTTTAAAACTAACAAGATGGAAGACTGTCCCATAGGAAACTATAGAAAATAGTTTTATTTTGAGAGTGAAGCCATGAATCATTGAACATTTTGTTCCCAAATCCCAAAAGTATAAAACGTGCTCTCAAATACTCAATGTCAATGCAGACAAAAAAAAAAAAAATGCATATCTGATGGATAACAAAACTGTGTGTCTCAAAACAATTGTAAAAAATGCATTTCAGTCTCACAATGACTTAAGCCTCATTCACATATCAGTGTTTTGCTCAGTGATTTCCATCAGTGATTGTGAGCCAAAACCAGGCTAGGTCTAATCACAGAGCAGGTGCTGATCTTTCCCTTATACCTCATGTCTGTGGAGGCTCCAATCCTGGTGTTGGCTCACAAATCACTGACCAAAACACTGTTGTATGAATAAGGCTTAAGATATTGTTGTTATACAAATAATCAGTCTGAAATTTTAAAAAGGTCAAATTTTATGTAAATCATCTCACTGTAGTTTATGAAGATGATTGGAGTACTCACAAGATCTGATTATAGCCTTAACAGTTTATAATATTGCCCTGTGCATGGATGAAGTGCTACTTTATGCCAATGCTCTTGATAAGTTCCACAGAGAGGGGAATTTTTTAAAGGTTTAAACAATTTTTTATGTTCAGATATTACATAAGACAAAGTAAGTCTTCAATCACAGCAGGGGATTACATGGTGCCCATTCAAATAAATGGTAAGTCAACAATTAAGGCAAGAGGAATGAGGACCCTGCTTGCAAAATCTTACAATCTATGAGGATATAGGGGTGACACAAAAATTCTAACGTGCTTGTTTTGTAAAATGATTCAGCCATCTTAACAAAATAGGAAAGTACATATAAAGCTGCATGAGCCAGCCACCAGCCGATATCTGCAGTGCTTCTGAGCGCATGTGGTGTGGTGGAAAGTGTTTGATGGATCAGGTTTAGAGGTTCAGAAGAATGATGTTGAAGGAAAGGGGGGGGGGGGGGGTTAAATTAGGGGATGTGATACGCCAGCGCCTAAATAATTGAAAAAACTGATATAATAAAAAAAAGTTTCCACTAGAATAAAGCAATAATTCAACTTGATGACAAATTCTGACAATTATGGATGCTTGTAAGTCATTCATTTTTTGTCATTAAAGAATTTTTGCTCCAAGCCACTGACATCACGGTTATAGGTCATGTAGCCTAGGAGCAGCTTAGCCCCATAGAAGTGACTGGGGCTGAGCTGCGGTACGAAGCATAGCCGCTATACAATGTACGGCAGTGCTTTGCAAGCACAGAGAAGGCAACGGAGGATCGCCGATGCCTTCTCAAACAGCTGATCGGCGGAGGTCCTGGGTGTCGAACCCTCACTGATCAGATACTGATGACATATCCAGAGGATAGGTCATCAGTTAAAAAATACTGGAAAACCCATTTAGCAGTCACTTGGCCCACTGGTGTACAGGCACATATCAATCACCGACAGTTATTGTTATTTTTCACAGCTTCTGTTCATACCATTCTGATGTCACATTGTCTTTTTAAAAAAGGGGGCATTACCCTACCGGGAAATTGATGGGCCAATGCCCAGGGGGGATGTTAACAGCATCAGGTACTTATGTACTTGGTCGGCAGCGCATGTGCCCTCCTGAATTAAACTGTATTGCCATCCCCAGTACTGTGATACAGTTAAATACTGTGACAGGGGTGGCAGGATTTTGTGCTTCACTGTGGTATTTGTTTCTGTTGGAGTGGTATTTTGTGCTGCACTAAGTTATTGCTGGCCACACCTACTTCTGTGCTCCCTGCCTATGTGTGCTGACCCACCTTCTGTCAATCTGAACCTACCTACAAAATTGGGCCATTTTTTCTAGTTTTTTTTATCAAAGCCACTTTAAAGGGGTTGTCCAATTTATTTTTATTGATGACCTATCCACAGAATAGGTAATCGATATCAAACCGGTGGGAGTCCAACACTGTATAGGAACAAGCCATCCCATTGAAATGAATGGGATGGCTTAGGTGTAAATACACCTGCTTGCCGCTGCAGATTTGATGGCGAACAGATAAACAATGAAGACGAGGCAGCACTGGCATGGGGTGCCTTCTCTTCAAACAGCTCATATGCCAATCTGATATTGATGACCTATCTTGATGTTCAAGGCTATTGTGACTGGTTCCAGCAAATACTCAATAAATGCTCCCTTGAATTTATAGTGCTCCTGATCGAGTCCCTACAGAAGTCTATAGAGATTACAAAGCAGAGCATTACTTCTATAGAGAACCAACTGACTACAACTTTTCCAGCTAATGAATGAGAAGCACTAAAATTTAAGATAAAACCATAACTGAATATCGCAAGCCTTGGAAGAGGGCAAAGTTCAAAAGGGATGCAGAAGAATATTCCAATAAATGGGTCTACGAATGACAGGACACTTCCATCCTGCAAGCTCCAACTTCTTCTCCCTATCCTATCAACCAACCCTTCCATCCCCCTTTGCCCCCATAATTTTGCCCTCCATCCCCCTGTAACAGGGAGCCGGCGACGCACTTCCCCTCTGCAGCGCCACCGGCATCCCGCTAGTTCAGAAGAGCGAGGACGCGGCCAGCGTCCTCATCTCCATAGCAACCAGGCGGGGAGGACCCGGCCACACACGCTTCCTTGGCATGGCCGGCGTCCTCTATCCCCTAGACAACGAGCACGTGGGGGAACTGAGCGCCGATATTGATGAGTCGGCACTCAGCTGTTCTGAGTTGCGGGGGACGGGTCATATAAGTTGCATAATTGCATATAAGTAGTGTGGAGCTCAGCTCAGCTCCAACTCAGTATTTGAATGTGCAAGAAAGGGTAGCAGTCTTAGAGGGTGTATCACACGTACCAGAGGTGGACATGCAGTCTCCACAGTGTTTTATGGGAAGCTACCAGGTCAAGGTGTTGCAAAATTCAGGCGGTTACTAGTAGCAACCAGATGACAGTTATACCTGATGTGACAAGAGCTGAGTGGGGAGACGGCAACCTAGTATCTGAGACATATCCAGGCAGGGGTAGATTACCTTACACGTCAGTACAACTGCAATCCTGAAGATTTCTCTCTCTCCACACGGTCCCTAGATATGATAGAGAAGGGACTAGCTGTCTTCATAGAGTCACTGAAGAAGACTGCAGTAGACACCACCAAAGTGCTTAAAGGGACCCTGGGTGAAACCTCCACAGGATGGCCAAAAGAGAATAGTGCTACTCCTACATCGGCTACAGCAGAGCAGAGTGAAGAGCATCTAGAAAAGAAGGTCCTTGCCCTCAATCGCTTGAGGAGCGAAATGAATGTGAGAGGCTGAACAAGCAACTCCGAGCAGAGATGGAAGATCTCATAAGCTCAAAAGATGATGTCGGGAAGAATGTCTATGAGTTGAAGGAGTCTAAGCCAGAGCCTGTTAAGAATGGTTCTGGAGATGGTGGCGCCCTGGTGCCGACCAACGCGGAGAGGACGGAAGATCTTTCTGCTGAGCCCGCTGATGGGGCTGATGTGAATACAGAGGCCAAGAGACTCGTGGCAATGAGTAGCCAGGACCTGGGCATGAAAGAAGTTCCCTCTGCTCTCAGTGCCTTACAGAAAGCCAGCGGTCTGCTGGAGAAGAAATACCAGGAGACAGACGACCAGCATGCAGATGGTGTCTACTACTGTGAGACGGCTCTCCTAGAGCCTAAACGAATGGGTGAACTTTTGGAGGGATTGCCAGAAAACAACGAGTCCGGTGAAGATCCCGATGTCCCCAGTGCCTCCAAACTTGATAAGAAAGAGGAGGAGGAGTTAAGAAGGCAAGGATATGATGCCATGTCCATGATGGATGAGAAGGCTAATAAAGTGAATGGAGACTCCAAAGAAACAGAGGCCGAGGTCTTGAAGATCCTCAGATGTTCCAGAGACAATGGATAAGATGGAAGAGAGGTCTGCCGAAGTGGGAATAGCCACGGAAGAAGCAGAAGACCCTGAAACTAAGACCAAATCTGAGGAAACCACTGCTGAAAAAGAAGCGAGCTGGGGCAAGCATGCTCTGCTGAACGAGCTCAGCAAGGAAAAAGAGAAAGGGTCGTGACATGACCATGACTGGGACCAGTTCAGACAAGAGTTGCCGCAGTCCAAGAAAGGATGTGAGGGGCCTATGCAGAAGCCAGAAAAAATAAAGAGAGTCCCTGCTCACGAGGCGGGCAAGAAATTCCCAGAGGCCCTGTGAGCTCTGTAATAAACTCATGAGGGTGACAAACCAAGCGCTGTTGTGTTGGGTCTGGCAGAATAAGGGAAGACTGTAGGCCAGGACAATACCCGTTCACGAGCATCTGGATGTGATACTAGTGTTCACCCCAAGGGCTTTAACAAAGGGGGGGGGGGGGTATGTGAGATAGTGACAGATCTCACAGAGGTGACTGGCAAGGAAGGGGTGGATAGTGCCGTCCACACCCCTATTCCACCAGGTGTACAATCAGTCTGGGAATAACAACACAGCCCAGACTGTCAGTCAAAAAAGAGTGAGATCCTGGAAAGGTGTTGTTGCACAGCCTGGAGGACTTGGGGAGCACAGAGCGACGCCTGGGAAAGGGTCGCAGGGTCCTAGTTGGGCGCACTAGAGAGCCCAGCTTCCCCAAGGGACTTTTTATTTGCACAGCCTAGGGGCTGGAGGACTACAAGGTGGGAAAAGCCGCATGTACTTCACCTGTGTGAACGGGGCTTAGAGGTGAGTCAGGGAATAGCTCTGTTTAGTCAGGGCCCAGCCGGGCAGGTAATTATTTTTGTTTTGGTGTATGTGGGAACCTCACCCTACCCAGTGGTGTTTAACTGGGCTGTCCTGTATGCAAAGAATTTCAAAATAAATGCAATGTTTGGCCCCTAATCCTGTGGTGGATGAAGATCATTGTGTGAATTATCCCCAGATAAGAGCTAATCCCTACACCTCCTTGGATTTGACGTGACCTCTTAGCTTCTGACTCCGGATTGTGTTTTGACCTCGTTATTGTTTTGCTCCTTGTGCATTCTCGTGACCTCCTGGCTTTGACTTTGGCTTGCCTGACTCTGTTACGGTATACCTCTTACCTTCTTAGGGAAAGACAAAGAGAACAACTGATGTCTCCACTGGGGGTACTCACACCCAACCCCTCACCCTCAAGAGTCCAATTGGAGAATCATCCAGAAGAACCCATGCAGCTCGGAATGACTAGGAAGGATCTGAGACGTAAAAAGGGTTCCTGCTTCTACTGCGGAGAATCGGACCACTGGTTGCGACAATGTCCTAAAGTTCCTCCTTCTGGGAGATCTCCACATCCTGACGCCCAGAATAATAAGGTATTGCCCAAGGTGGTTAAAGAGAACGTGTTGTTACCAGTGGTTGTTTATTTTGGCTCCAGTAAGGGCTTTGGTAAGGCATTTGTGGATTCTGGGTCTGCCGCTAATCTTATTAACCATAACTTTGTTCTTTTCCTTGGTGTGCCCATGTTGACCCTTGCTAACCCTATCCATATCATTGCTATTGATTCCACGCTGTTAGTGGGTGGGACAGTAGAATATTGTACTTTGGAAGAACCTTGACTGTGAGGGTCTGTCATATGGAGTGTACTTTTTTTAATTCAAAAAAATTTACCCGTGGAGGTAGTTCTGGGTATACCTTGGCTCCAGTATTCAAACCTGATTTTACAAACTTTGTTTACCCTTTAGGTGTTCCACTAGAAATAATGGAAAATAGAGATACCATTTAAAAATTTCACTTTCCTGGCAGATTTTCCATTTGAATCCATTTTTTCCAGTTACAAAGCAAGGGTTAACAGCCAAACAAAACTCAATATTTATGGCCCTGATTCTGTAGTTTACAGAAACACTCCATATGTGGTTGTAGTAAACGGCTGTATGGGCACACGGCATGGCGCAGAAGGAAAGGAACGCCATACGGTTTTTGGAAGGCAGATTTTGCTGGACTGGTTTTTTGACACCATGTCCCATTTAAAGCCACCCTGATGCACCCCTAGAGTAGAAAATCCAAAAAAGTGACCCCATTTTGGAAACTACGCCCAGCAAGGTATTCAAAACTGATTTTACAAACGTTGTTAACACTTTAGGTGTTCCACAAGTTATTGGCAAATGGAGATAACATTTCAGAATTTCAATTTTTGGGCAAATTTTCAATTTTTATCCATTTTTCCCAGTAACAAAGCAAGGGTTAACAGCCAAATAAAAATCAGTATTTATGGACCTGATTCTGTAGTTTACAGAAACACCCCATATGTGGTTGTAAACTGCTGTACGGGCACACAGCAGGGCGCAGAAGGAAAGGAATGCCATATGGTTTTTGGAAGGCAGATTTTGCTGGAATGTCCCATTTGAAGCCCCCCTGATGCACCCCTAGAGAAGAAACTCCAAAAAAGTGACCCCATTTTAGAAACTACGGTTAGGGTGGCAGTTTTATTGGTATTAGTTTAGTGTACATATGATTTTTGGTTGCTCTATATTGCACGTTTTGTGAGGCAAGGTAACAAGAAATAGCTGTTTTGGCACCGTTTTTATTTTTTGTTATTTACAACATTCATCTGACAGGTTAGATCATGTGATATTTTTATAGACCAGGTTGTCCCGGATGCGGCAATACCTAATATGTATACTTTTTTATTTATGTAAGTTTTACTCAATGATTTCTTTTTTTAAACAAAACAAATCATGTTTTAGTGTTTCCATAGTCTGAGAGCCATCATTTTTTCAGTTTTTGGATGATTACCTTAAGTAGGGTATGATTTTTGCGGGATGAGATGACGGTTTTATTGGCACTATTTTGGGGTGCGTGTGACTATTTGATCGCTTGCTATTACACTATTTGTGATGTAAGGGTACAAAAAATGGCTTTCTTTACACTGTTTTTTTTTTTTTTTTTTTTTTTACGGTATTCACCTGAAGGGTTAGGTCATGTGATATTTTTATAGAGTAAGTTATTACGGACGCTGCGACACCTAATATGTATCCTTTTTTTTATTTATGTAAGTTTTTCATAATATCATTTAAATAAAATGATGTTTTAGTGTCTCCATATTCTGAGCCATATTTTTTTTAAAATTTTTGGGGCTATTGTCTCAGGTAGGGACTAATTTGGGTATGAGGTGACGGTTGAGATTGATACTATTTTGGTGGGCAAATGCCTTTTTGATCGCTTGCTGTTGTACTTTTTGTGATGTAAGGTGACAAAAAAATGGTTTATTTATCACAGTTTCTATTTTTTACGGTTTTTACTTTCTTTTGGGAAAATTACGTTTTTGTTTATTTTTACTTAAAACTTTAAATTTTTGGGGGGGAAAACTTTATTTTTTCTCCTTTTATTATACTTGCCATGCCCCACTCTGACTATGTGTGGAGGTCGGCTAGAATAGAAGCACGAGTTTAGTGTTTTGTTTTGGAGCCGTGCTGGATCCGCCTCTCATCAGGTGCACTGGGTGGGGTCATTAGTTTAAATAGCACTCCAACCGAGTGCTCTGAGCGGATTATAGGAATCACTTTGGTCTTTGAAGCTAAGAAGGAAGGTTGTCTGTTCCAGCTCAGAAAGATAAGTGTGGTTTCTAGTTTTGTCGTTTACTGTCTTGGTTGTTTTGTGTCATCTCTCCTATCCAGGTTCTGTGCGAGCAGGCTGCTCCTATTCCCCCTCTTTACCATCTCAGGGAATTTAGGGTGTTCCAGCCCAGGCACGGGGACACATCATACCTACCACCAAGGTTTGCATGTGGGCTGAGCAGTGCAGGGAGAGAGGTCAGGGATTAGCTAGGAGGTGACTCTTCCCCTGCCTCTCGCCTAGAGCCTGGTTGGTGGTTTATCTGTGAGTCGGAGTGCACACCCGCCGTGACATTACTCATACAGCTTCTGGCCTGTGAGATCCAAGGGGCTGGATCTCACAGGCTCGTCACCGGAAGGCAGTGCGATGCCTTCCTTAGACATTGCGCTGCCTTCCATGCCATCGGGTTCCCCCTACAGCCGCATGGGGACCCTGAATAGACCTGCGGTTTGCGGCAATCGCCGACACGGGGGGGTCACAGGACCCCTTTCCGGCGTTGTGACAGGATGCCCGCTGCATTATTTCAGCGGACATCCTGTTGCGATTAACCCCCGCCACGCTGCAATCGCGATTTAAAGTTAGGACGAACCGGTACGCCCTAAGTCCTTAAGGACTCGGGAAACAGGGCGTACCGGTACGCCCTAAGTCCTTAATGGGTTAAAGATTTATTGTCCAGTATTCTTTTTTTGTATTACTGTAGTGCATGTTGTCCCCTCATTGTTGGCCCTTTTAATGTTTATGTACATGTTATGGATGCATAATCATATTGCTATGTGCACATATTTACCCTCCTGGCGGGGGCTGGTGTTCTCCTCCTCTTCCTCCGCCTGAGATGGGGCGGTGCTGGAGGGTCCAGCACTTTCCACCTCCACCTCTTTAACTTCTACCACATCTGGTGGGGGTGGCTCAATAGGCTGGGAGGGTCCGGCCTCCTCTTCCTCCTTAACCTCCTCCACCTCCACGCCCTCTGCTGATGGCCTTCTCCGAATGGAGGGAATAGGAACTTCTGTAAACAAAGAATGTTCAGATTTTAGAGAAACAACTCTGAAATCTTAACAACTTTAAATATCAAGAAATTCCAATGTGGAGGGATCTATATATAATTGCAGTGGCTGCCAACGTTATGCCTCATAACTCAATAAAAAATGAACAGCATGCAAACAGTCATCCCCTCCACAGTGTCTTGATGAAACAATAGGTAGAGAGGAGACCCATGTGATGGGATTATCTCCTGAGTGTATTATATGACTATCTACTTCTCTACACCAGAGTCGGCTACTTCTTAATCCCATCACTAACACAATAGAACAAAGGGATAAACTTTCACATTCATCGGGAGTCTCAGTGCAGAGTTAACCCTTATTACGTTTATGAATTCACACCATGCAACTTTAATGGGGAATAGGAAAGATGTGGCCTATAAACTCAACCAAAAAAATCATGGTTTATAGTTCCCTCTAACCCAAATAGGTCAGAGTGGGGGGTCTCCCTAGTCCTGGGTCCATAGTCCGTAGGAAGGAGGCTAGCCCTCAGGCTTCGACTGCAGACCCAGTGATGGTCCGTCACTTGTACGAAGTCAGCTGGTTACATCTGAAATCTCTATCGCGCTGTGTTCAAATATATATATATCTATACACACAATACAACCACAGCTAGGTTGAGATGTATGATGTAATTTGGTTAATTTGGGGCGTGTCCCACCAGGTACTAATGAATCAGTTGTAAAGGGATTAAATTCTTATTTGCATTACTGTATATATATATATAGTACCTTCCAAAAGTATTCACCCCCTTGACTTTTTGCTTATTTTGGTACATTACAATTACAGCCTTCTGTTCAATGTTTTGTTAATCTGAATTTTATTAGATGGATCAGAACACATTAGTCTAATTCAGTGAAGTGAAGTGAGAAAAATATATAAATATTATTATTGTTTAGAAATAGAAAACCGAAAATCGGCATGTGCGTATGTATTCAACCCCTTTGTTTGGAAGCACATAAAAAGCTCTGGTGCTACCTATACCTATTACTTTCAGAGGTCACATAATTAGTAAAATGAGTTTACAAGTTTCAAGAAGGAATGGGCAAAAATCCCAGTGGTAAGATGTGGCAAGCTCCAAAGCGACTTGGAGCTGTGATTGCCGCAAAAGGTGGCTCTACAAACTATTGACTTTAGGGGGGTGAATAGTTATGCACATTGATCTTTTTTGTTATTTTGTCCTATTAGTTGTATGCTTTACAATTAACAAATTTAAAAAAAGTTCTAAATTGTGGGCATTTTCTACAAATTAAATGATGCAAATCCTCAAACAATCCATGTTAATTCCAGGTGGTGAGGCATAAAAAAAGAACGAAGTCAAGGGGGGTGAATAATTTTGCTTAGCACTGTATACATTACAGAAGTGTTAGCAAAACATACAGAAGTTATTTACGCATTTACCTGCGCATTTTTCGTCCCGGATTATTCTTATAAAACCGGCGTGTCTTCGCTTCATGTCTGACCATTTTTTACTGATGGCCAGACGTCAGTGTTTGACACCCATTTTGCGCCAGAGCTCAAATGACAGCTGCCTCATTCTCTGCTGCTTCTTGGCGTGGGACCAGGTGTGGTCGTATCCCCACCCAACATCCGCAGCAAGATAAAAATGCAAGCATATAATCCCAATTTTTAAACATAATAGTATTGAAAATAATTTACTCAAGTTAACTGCAAAAAGTATTTAAGTCTTTGAAGTGGAAATATTAGATTTAGGCTGCCTGCACATGGGCATGTTTTTTCACTACTACGGACCGTAAAAACTGCCTGCCATCCTGCAGAGTGGACGAGTGCATGGCGTCATTGGTTGCTATGACGCCGTGCACTTCCGGCCACCGCCGCTGGACTGTGATACACTTGCATGATCAATACAAATGTATTACTGTACAGCGGTGGCAGCAAGAAATGCACGGCGTCATAGCAACCAATGATGTTGTGCGCTCGTCCACTGTGCAGGAAAGCAGCTCGGGTTTTTACGGTCCGTAGTTGTGCAAAAAACATGCGTGTGTGCATGCGGCCTTACTGTTACTGTTAGAAAATGGGATTGTATTACAACTGTATGTGGGTGGGGTTGTATTACAACCTGTCTAGTGAAGTGACGGTACAGTATGGGGTGTACAGCTGGTTCGCCTCCCCGTGGTGCACCCTGGGTAACTCTAAGGGCTGTTTCACATGAACGAATGCCGTGCGTGACATCCGCTCCGTGAATGACAGCCAAGACCCGATGCGGACTGCAGAAGCATTAAGGCTGGGTTCACACCTGAGCGTTTTACAGTGCGTTCCTACGTGCTGTAAAACGCTCAACAGGCAAGAACCAATGATTCCCTATGGGAATGGTTCTCATCTGAGCGTTTTACAGCGCGTACGATCGCGCTATAAAACGCCTGACGCCCCAAGAAGTACATGAGCTTCTTTGGGGCGTCTTGTCGCGCGTTCCCGTACATAGACTTCAGCGGGAACGCGCGACAATGGGCGTTCGCTTGTCTCTGTATGCGCGATTGCAAACACCCGTACAATCGCGCATACAGAGCGCTCCATCGCGAACGCTCAGGTCTGAACCCAGCGTTACATGATTACATGCTCCGTGCCGCTCTGTGATCTCTTTACTACGAAATCACAGTGACAACTTTATCTCACTGTGATTTAGTAGTAAAGAGGTCACAGAGAGGCATGGAGCATTATCAATCATGTTAATGCTCCGTGCTTCTGCTGTCCGCATCGGGTCTTGGCTGTCATTCACGGAGCGGATGTCACGCACGGCATCCGCTCGTGTGAAACAGCCCTAAATGAACCAGCAAATACTGGCGGTCTGACAAAGAAAGCTTCTCCTGGGTCCTGACCAATAGGACACAAATTATAATCTATAAACTGTGTGTCTGCGGTATATAGTGTGTCTGTATGCGGTATATAGTGTGCAGCATGACAATGGATGTGCAATGTGCATGTGAAAGATATTTTTCTGCTTTCCATACACATATGCTACTAACATAGTGGGTGTGATGTTACAGGAATACTTAGTGCAACAATCACTAATATCTAGTAAGATCTTATAAAATGTAAAATTGTGTGCACTTGCGAAAATAAAATCGCAGAAGGTCGCACTGGCGTTTTTTTTTTTTATACATATAAAGCGATTGTTTAGACATGCAGGTGAAATGTAATCAAATACACTACTTTAATGTAAGATTACTTACAGTCACCAGGAGTTGTTGCTCTTCGTCGCTGAACTTGTTTCCAAACATCGCATCCATGTAAGTTCTTGTCGGTGCAAACCAGTTGCTGTAGTAGGCCACGCCTTCCTTGCGCATGTGCTCTCACGATTAATACTTTGCCGAAATTTAGCATATAAAAATAATGCTTCTAGATCGCAGATTTGCTTAATACTTCTGGTATGTCAGTGTCCATGTTGTGGGACTATGTGTGCACATCTAGTAAGTAATGTGACCTGGAGGTTTTAAAATTTTGTCTGCCATTCAAGTCTATGGGGCCCGCAGCGAACTTCCTGTTCGCGAACATTTGCTTGAGAACGTGAATTTTGTCCATCACTAGTGAGGAAGCCGGCAACAGGAGCGCATCATTCACTCACTGCGCTGAAGACAGAAGTGAACGGCGCAGGCGCGGGATTTAGTCAACGATGCGGTGGACCGTGGCATCAGTCAAGAGGAGCAGGGTGGGCAGAACAGTGGACCTGGGCGGGATAAAGCGCGAGTAGACGGAGCCTCTAGGTGCTGATTTTACGCCCACATAGAACCTAGAGGCTCATTAGCATATAATAAAAGTGCTTTTTTTTTACAAATACGGCTACAGGGACTAATGTTAGAAACATACTGTTATGTAGTGCTGACATTAGCGCATCGCTAATGTCAGTCAGCTACATAACAGTATTTCTGGTGGTAGAAGCCCTTTAAGAAATATTATTGACAAGCCTCTCACGGACCTAAGGTAGCTGAACTAGTGAATTGGTTACCAGAGGCCATAGAGGCTTTTGAAACACTCAAGAGGTGTTTCGTTAACGCCCCAGTATTAATTCAACCTGACCAAGAGCGGGCTTTTGGGGTGGAGGTTGATGCTTCCGAGGATGGAGTTGGGGCAGTACTCTCCCAGAGGTCATCAACTCTCACTAACCTGAGACCTTGTACTTTCTTTTCTCGTAAATTCTCTTCTACCAAGAGAAATTATGACATTGGTAATTGAGAATTACTTGCTATTAAATTGGCTTTTGAGGAATGATGCAATTTTTTGGAGGGTGCTAAACATCAGGTTACAGTAAGTACTGATCATAAGAATTTAATGTTTTTGGAATCTGATAAACGTTTGAATCCCAGACAGGATAGGTGGGCATTATTCTTTACACGTTTTAATTTTTGCATTACTTTTAGTCCAGGAAGTAAAAATGGTGAGTGCCACAATTCTGTTTGCAGTGAGCATCCAGGTATTAATGCCACCAAGGAACTAGTGTCCAGGTTTTACTGGTGGCCCTCTTTGTCTAGAGATATCCAGTCATATGTTTTCTCCTGTAAGGTTTGTGCCAGGTCCAAGACTCCTATGTCCCGTCCGATGGCAAAATTACCTAATGCTAAGACTCTAGCTTCCCTGTTTGTGGATCATGTAATACGTTTACATGGAATTCTGGAGGATGTAGTTTCGGACAGAGGCGTTCAATTCGTCTCAAAGTCTTAATCAGTCTCTTTAACAGTATTTGAGGTGTTACATCCGACAACCAACATCTTTGGATGAAACATTTGTCCTTGGCTGAATTCTCCATTAATAATCAGGTGAACTCGTCTACTGGTATCTCTCCTTTCTTTTGTAATCTTGGGTTTCATCCGCGTTTTAATTAATTTTCGCTGTCTTCCTGTCAGATTCCAGAAGCCGATCTAGTGTGTAAGAAACTGTGCACAGTCTGGGCCCAGGTTCAGTTGAAGCTGAAAAAAGCCCAGGAGGTTCAAAACATTCATGCTGACAAGAGGCACTCTTGAGGGGTAGATTTCGGGTTGGGAGATAAGGTGTGGTTATCTACCAGGAATTTATCTCTGAAAGAACCTTCCGGTAAATTTGCACCTTGATTTATTGGTCCTTATGAAATCATTGATATAATTAATCCAGATGACGCGCCAAGCAGGCCCGCACATGCGCAGTGCGGGTCGGGAAAAGTCGCAGCATAAGTTCGTCACCAGCCTGCCAGCCAATGATCTGTGCTAGCAGGTTGGTGACTTTAAAAAAAATGAATCAAAAGCCATTTAACACATTATATTTATAAATATAATGTGTTAAATGGCTTCTGTGCTGGTTCCTTTTCGTCGGTTGGTCCCAGCAGAGAGCACAGATCACTGTAAGTGCACAAAACACAACACATTTAGCCCCAGATCATCCCCATCACCCCAATTAACCCCTTCACCCCTTCTGATCACAGTCAGATCTATAATAGTATTAGTGTCACCTTAGCACGCCCTCCATCCAAAACGCAGTGTTTGCCCGCCCCGCCGCAGTGACAAATTTTTATTTATTTTTTACACTGCGCAATCACTACACAAGCACTGCGGCGATAAAAAAAATAAGTTTTGATGTTTTTTATCAATCGCAGCGGCTTCCTGTACTTCGCTAGCCTCCCATTTGTAAGACAGGCTTGCTTTTTTTCTTGGGTAGTCTCAGGGAATACCCCCTAAATTTAGTTGACCAAATGGCAAGTAAGGGGTATTCTTCTGAAGAGGCCTACAGGCTTCTGACCCATTCGAATGAGGAATGGGAACCCTTATCTGACGAATCCAGCGGGTCAGAATACGAACCTGTAGAAAGCAGTGGCAGTCTGACCCAAAGTTCGAATGATGAGGTTGAGGTCGCTGATACTACTAGGCGGATAGTGATGAGCGGCAGGGGCAATATTCGAATTCGTGATATTTCGCGAATATTTGGCCGGATATTCGCCATATATTCTAGAATTAGCGAATTTGTGATCTCCAGGCATTATTTAATTGATTGCAAAATTTTTTAAATATTTTCGCATAAAAATTCGCATGAACTGGTATTTAAAAAAAAATCGAATATTCACGATTATGAGCATATTTTGCGATATTCTAAATATTCGCGAATTCTCGAAGTGCCAATATTCGCGATTAAAATTTTCAATTCGAATATTCGTGATCAACACTATAGGTGTACCCAGCCCCGTGTTTCTAGACCACAGGTTGCGCAGGATCCGCTTCAAAGGCAGCAGAGTGGGCTGGCGCTGTCTGATTACGTGGTGAGGCATACACCAGCAGCGCAGCCCATCCTGGACCTAGTACCAGCACTGCCGTAGAACATGGTGAAGTGGCGAGCACCAGAAGGGCAGTTGAGGCTGGTATGGTGGCACGTGCAGTAGTTCCCCCCGTCGCAGCCACAACGCAGACAGACAGACCCGTAGAGCCCCTAGAGTCCCTGAGGTGCTGGCAAACCCTGATTGGCAGCCCCCATCTTCAGCCTCACCAGTAGTTCCCCCTTTCACCGCCCAGTCTGGAGTTTGGGTTGAGACAGCTCAGATCGGATCGGCACTGTTTTTTTTTACCTGCTCTTTACTGCAGAGCTCTTTGACTTAGTCGTGGCAGAAACAAACTGGTATGCCACTCAATTTATAGCTGCCAACACGGGAAGCTTTTAGGCCCAGTCTTTCCGGTAGAAACCTGTCCAAGTTTCCGAATTTAAAACTTTTCTGGGCCTTCTCCTCAACATGGGCCTGACAAAAAAGCATGAATTGCGGTCATATTGGTCCACGAACCCAATTCATCACATGCCCATGTTCTCTGCTGCCATGTCCAGGACACGATTTGAGACCACCCTGCGTTTCCTGCACTTTAGTGACAACAGCACCTCTCGTCCAAGAGGGTACCCAGCTTTTGACCGGCTCCACAAAATTCGGCCCCTCATAGACCACTTTAACACCAGATTTGAAGATTTGTATACCCCTGAGCAAAACGTCTGCATAGACGAGTCCCTGATACATTTTACCGGGAGCCTTGGCTTCAAACAATACATTCCAAGCAAGCGCGCCCGGTATGGGGTCAAATTGTATAAGCTCTGTGAAAGGGCCACAGGCTATACGCACAAATTTCGTGTCTGTGAGGGTAAAGATCATACCCTGGAGCCGGTCGGTTGCCCTGACTACCTGGGGAGCAGTGGGAAGACAGTCTGGGACTTGATGTCACCCTTATTTGGCAAGGGGCACCATCTTTATGTGGGCAATTTCTACACAAGTGTGCCCCTCTTGAGGCATTTGTTTCTAGAACAGATTGGCTGCTGTGGCACCGCGCAATCTAGTCGCCGGGGCACCCGTCTTGCAAGGGGGGAGAGGGCTGCCTTGTGTAACAAAGAAATGGAGAGACAAGCGTGACGTTTACATGCTCTCCTCCATTCACCCAGACACAACAATCCAAATTGAACGAGCAACTGGAGTCATTGAAAAGCCCCTCTTGGTCCACGACTATAATTTGATCATGGGAGGGGTGGACTTCAATGACCAGATGTTGGCTCCTTATTTACTCTCCCGCAGGACCAGACGCTGGTATAAGAAGGTGTCTGTATACCTAATTCAATTGGCGATATACAATAGTTTTGTTCTCTACAGTAAGCCTGGGAGAACACAATCCTTCCTCAAATTTCAGGAAGAGATCATCGAGAGCCTCCTGTATCCAGGAGGTTCCGTGGCCCCAACCACCAGTGTAGTGAGCTGTCTACACGAGCGACATTTCCCCAATGTCGTTGCTGGTACCTCAAACCAAGCGCCACCCCGAAAAAGATGTTGTGTCTGTAGCAGGAGTGGAATAAGGCGTGACACCCGCTATTTCTGTCCTGACTGCCCTGACCACCCTGCCCTATGCTTAGGGGAGTGTTTCCGGAAGTACCACACACAGGTACACTTAGCATAGGGATTGCATCTCACAGGACAGGCACACAGGGCTATTAGGGCCCATTCACACAGAGCTGCTGCAAACCTCTCCTTTCACCTGAGACAAAGTGCATAATGTACTTCGCCACATTTCTGGGCGATTTGCGCTTTGCACATTGTCCCATGGGGAAGGAGAGGTTTGTCCTATAAAGGTAAAAAAAAATCACAGGTAAGCAAAAAAGTTAATTTTCCAAAAGTTCAATAAAGTTTATAAAAGTTAATGTTCTGTTTCAAATGTTATATAAAGTTAATGTTAATAATTATTGCGTTGCGGCCTGTTTTTTTTCTTTGGTTTTGTTTTTTTACCTTCTAGGTGGACCAACCGATCAACCAGCTGCAGCACTGATGTGCATTCTGACAGAAGCATTGCGCTGCTGTCAGATTACACAAAAGTCGGTGTATGCGGCGTTGCAAGACGAGATTTCTCCTCTGCAGTAAAAAAGATAAGTTTGCAGAGGCTTATGAGCTGAGGGGCGGTGTTCATATGCTTTGGCAAACACTTTGTATATAAAAAAAAATTATAATAATTCCGGCAATGATTTATTCATCCACATCGATTGATGTGAATGGAGAAATCGGGTTTTCCAGGGCATACGGGCTGAGTGGGTTTGGATGTTGGGCGGAGCTCCTATGTCCTGGCAGACGCCTTTCCCCTCCTTTTTTTTTATCCACATTGATCGATGCGAATGAAGAAATGTGTGCCGTTCATTTTTTCTTTCAGCCCAGAGGCTGAACGGAAAATAAAAATCTCATTACCCGTATGCTCAATATAAGGAGAATAGCAGAAACTCCTAATGCTGGCCATACATGTAATGATTGTGAAGACCCTCAAATGCCAGGGCAGTACAAACACCCCACAAATGACCCCATTTTGGAAAGAAGACACCCCAAGGTATTCACTGAGGGGCATATTGAGTCCATGAAAGATTGAACTTTTTGTCCCAAGTTAGCGGAAAGGGAGACTTTGTGAGAAAAAACAAAAAAATCAATTTCCGCTAACTTGTGCCAAAAAAAAAATCTTCTATGAACTCGCCATGCCCCTCACGGAATACCTTGGGGTGTCTTCTTTCCAAAATGGGGTCACATGTGGGGTAATTATAGTGCCCTGGCATTTTAGGGGCCCTAAAGCGTGAGAAGAGGTCTGGAATCCAAATGTCTAAAAATGCCCTCCTAAAAGGTACTCATTGGAATTTGGGCCCCTTTGCGCACCTAGGCCGCAAAAAAGTGTCAAACATGTGGTATCGCCGTACTCAGGAGAAGTAGGGCAATGTGTTTTGGGGTGTCTTATTACATATACCCATGCTGGGTGAGAGAAATATCTTGGTAAAATGACAACTTTGTATAAAAAAAAATGGGAAAAGATGTCTTTTACAGAGATATTTATCTCACCCAGCATGGGTATATGTAAAAATACACCCCAAAACACATTGCCCTACTTCTTCTGAGTACGGCAATACCACATGTGTGACACTTTTTTGCACCCTAGGTGTGCAAAGGGGCCCAAATTCCAATGAGTACCTTTACAATTTCACAGGGCATTTTTTTATGCATTTGGATTCCAAACTACTTATCATGCGTTAGGTCCACTAAAATGCCAGGGCAGTATAAATACCCCACAAGTGACCCCATTTTGGAAAGAAGACACCCCAAGGTATTTTGTGAGGGGCATGGCGAGTTCATGTAAAATTTAATTTTTTGACACAAGTTAGTGGAATATGAGACTTTGTAAGGAAAAAATAAAATAAAAATCATTTTCCGCTAACTTGTTAAAAAAAAAAATATTCTAGGAACTCGCCATGCCCCTCACGGAACACCTTGGGGTGTCTTTTTTCCAAAATGAGGACACTTGTGGGGTAGTTATAGTGCCCTGGCATTTTAGGGGCCCTTAAGCGTGAGAAGTAGTTTAGAATCCAAATGCGTAAAAAATGTTCTGTGAAATCCTAAAAAGATACTCATTGGAATTTGGGCCCCTTTGTGCACCTAGGCTCAGGGGAAGTAGGGCAATGTGTTTTGGGGTGTATTTTTACATATACCCATGCTGGGTGAGATAAATATCTCTGTAAAAGACATCTTTTCCCATTTTTTTTTATACAAAGTTGTCATTTTACCAAGATATTTCTCTCACCCAGCATGGGTATATGTAATAAGACACCCCAAAACACATTGCCCTACTTCTCCTGAGTACGGCGATACCACATGTTTGACACTTTTTTGCAGCCTAGGTGCGCAAAGGGGCCCAAATTCCAATGAGTACTTTTAGGATTTCACAGGGCATTTTTACGCATTTGGATTCCAAACAACTTCTCACGCTTTAGGGCCCCTAAAATGCAAGGGCAGTATAAATACCCCACATGTGACCCCTTAGGGTGTATACTTTCCGAAATGGGGTCATTTGTGGGGTGTTTCTACTGTCTGGGCATTGTAGAACCTCAGGAAACATGACAGGTGCTCAGAAAGTCAAAGTGCGTAAATTGATTTTTTTGCACCATAGTTTGTACATAGTTTGTAAACGCCATAACTTTTACCCAAACCAATAAATATACACTTATTGCATTTTTTTTTATCAAAGACATGTAGAACAATAAATTTAGAGAAAAATGTATATAGAAATATAGTTTTATTTGAAAAATTTTACAACAGAAAGTGAAAAATGTCATTTTTTGGCAAACATTTTGGTCAATTTCGATTAATATAAAAAAAGTAAAAATGTCAGCAGCAATGAAATACCACCAAATGAAAGCACTATTAGTGAGAAGAAAAGGAGGTAAAATTCATTTGGGTGGTAAGTTGTATGACCGAGCAATAAACCGTAAAAGTAGTGTAGTACAGAATTGTAAAAAGTGGTTTGGTCATTAAGGGGGTTTAAGCTAGGGGAGCTGAGGTGATTCATTTTGCATCCATAATGTTTTTCACAAAACCTTACTCAAGAAGTATGTGTCTCCTGTATCTCCTGCACAGGAACGTCCTCCACCAGTGGAGGTTTCCGGTCAACTAGAATTCGAGGTTTATAGGATTATTGAGGTGAGAAAGGTTCATTATTCTTTGCAATATTTAGTTCACTGGAAGGGTTTTGTTCCCGAGGAAAGATCTTGGGTACCAGGAAGTAAAATGCATGCTACAAGGTTGGTGAGGAGATTCCATTTAGCTCACCAAGAAAAACTGTCTCCAGTAAATATGGGTCCGTTGGCCCCTCGTGAAAGGGGGGGGTAACTGTAACAGGGAGCTGGCGACGCGCTTCCCCTCTGCAGCAACGCCGGCATCCCGCTAGTGAAGAGGAGCGAGGACGGCCTCATCTCCATAGCAACCAGGCAAGGAGGACCCGGCTGCACACGCTTCCTCGGCGTGGCTGGCGTCTTCCATACCCTAGACAACGAGCATGTGGGGAACTGAGCGCCGATATTGATGCGTTGGCGCTCAGCTGTTCTGAGTTGCGGGGGACGAGTCATGTGATGCTGGCTATGTCACATGACCCATCAGGAGGAACTATTTAAACAGGTAACCTGCTGGCCACAGGTTACCTGTGATTGGTCTTGCTACCCTCACCAGCATTGTGTATATCGTGTACTCTGTGTATTTTGACCTCGGCACTGTGTTTGACCTCGACCTTGTGAACTCCTTGGATTTGACGTGACCTCTTGGCTTCTGACTCCGGATTGTGTTTTGAGCTTGTTATTGTTTTGCTCCTTGTGTATCTGCGTGACCTCCTGGCTTTGACTTTGGCTTGCCTGACTGTTACGGTATACCTCTTACCTTCTTAGGCCCCTGCACGTATCTAAGCGAGGGACTGCCGCCAAGTTGTACGCCGTTGACATGCCATGGAAAGACCAAAATCCTTTGAGATATGCCACACCTACTGTCAATTACATCCGTATATCGCAAAAAAGTCGCAAAAGTCAATTTCCTTACGCAAGATATTTAGCCCCTCAAGCCTACTGTTACTATAAAACACACTTATTATTTACACATTATGTATATTCCGTGATGTGTGGGTTTACCTTATATATTTAGCTGTTATGTTTTTTAAAGGAAGAACATTGCTCTTGTCCAGGGATTGTTTTCAGTATTGCAGCTCAGTCCTATTTGGGGAAATGTAGATGAGCTTTAAAACCAGAAATAACCTATGTACAAGAGTGATGCTATTTCTGGGGGTATAAGTAGACCTTTTTGTTAGTCCTAGATTACATCTTTAAAGATTTTGATATTTAGCCTATACTCAGGTTGGGGTCCGACTTCCGGCACCCTCACTGTATAAAGATGCCATCGTGCCTCATGACTGCTTGCGCCTCTTCCTAGACCATACAATGTCACTTTTATTAGTCACATGTGCTTGGCACAGCTCATTCCTAATTAAGTGAATGGGGCTGAGCTGTAAAAACAAGCACAGTCGTTATCCAATGGACGATGCTGTGCTTAGTAAGCTGTGAGGATGCCGCGACACTAACCAGAGCTCCACTGAGTGCTGCAGCTTCCTTAAACATCTGATTGGTGGGGGGGTCTGACACCCTACACTTTAGGACAGGCCCTTTAAGTGTTTAATTTATTAAGGGCTATTTTTTGTGTTAGCCTGTATAGTTTTCTTATAATAAAGTTAAATTATTGTCTTATATAGATATACACTGATACACTGGGCAAGAAAAAGAGTGTACTGTGCCAGTTTGGGCCATTACTCCAGTCTGCCTGCCCAGAAATACATGGGGTTAGGGAACATGGTACACACCACAGATAGGCCAGAGGGTAGGAAGGCCTGAACCTGACTGTTGAGGCAGGAGGTCTTGACATGCTGATTTGCCTCAGACTGGCACGGCATGTGAAAAAGCTGCTCCATCATGTTGAGGAGACCGAACTGGATCGTACTGCTGCTACAGCTGTTGCTACTTCTGCTGCTTGTGGCAGCGGGAGGTGGGTGACTCGGAGGCGGAGAGGGGCCTCCCTTTTATACACTTTGACAGCAGGAGTTTGCTTGCCAAAAGCTGCAGCACATTGCATACACAGTGTTTCCTGATACTAATGTAATTTGGCCTCCCTTTCGGAGGGAGCAAAACAACATTCCCCCAGTTTGCTTTGATAGGGAGGGTCTAAAAGCATGGATATCTAGTAATAATGATACACCACATTCAGTGCATAAGCAAGTGAGCATACAGGTCGCCATTCTGGCCACTGTGCCAGAGGAGCCAGTTGTTTCTGGCTCCTCCTCCTACTGAGACAATTGGGTGTGTTGGCTGGTACCATCTTCATCATCATCCTCTTGCTCCTTCTCCTCCTCCACTAGTTGTCCTTCTTCCGCTGTTGTCCCCTGCTGCATGAGCATAAACATCTGTTCTAAGATAACTATGAGGGAGATGAACTCGTTCATGCCACAGTTGCCCCTGCTGACAAACTCCGTGGCCTCTTCAAAGGGCTTCAGCAACTGACACATATCTCCGATGAGCTGCCACTGCCTGACCTCAAAGCAACACATGCTCTCTGCTGAGGTGGTCTGGTACATAGCAGAATTGGTTACGGCTTTACACTGCTCATACAGACACTCTAGCATGTGCAACGTTGAATTCCAGCAAGTTGGAATGTCACGGATTAAGAGGTGTATGGCAGATCATTCTGTCACTGCAAGTCCACAAGAGCATTCCTAGCCACATAGGAATGGCTTAAACTTTGGCAACTGCTTGTCTGTGTGGCTACTCTCACCCAGACAGATCAGATACAACATGGCATTGCATTGCCCTTCCCTTTCCACAAACACGCTGAGAACACTGCTACTGACAATTGACTTTAGAAATAATGCAGTATTGGCGACGCTAACAAATTTGGACCTAATGTCTTCTGTGCATTCAAATATGCAAATTCTGAAAAAAACTGACACCAACACTAGAGCAGTCTGGAGATGCCCTGACACAGATTTCTGGCAAGTATTTTACCTGTCTTCACCCAGAGAATTAAAACGAAACCCTCTGGATTTTCGGCCTACTATTAAACTTTATCAAGAGATTTAAAATGCTACCCTCTGTGTCATAGGACACATGTTACATACTTGTATTCTGTATTGCTATATTTCACAAAAAAATAAAGAAAAAATGATCTGTCTGGAGATGCCCTGACATGGATTTTGACCTAGTATTTTGTGTTAACACTTAGATATTTCAAACAATCCCCTCTGTATTTTAAGACACACATTGCGCATTTGTATTCTGTATTGCTATATTTCACAAAACAAAAAACAATTGAACTGCCTGGAGGTGCCCTGACATACATTTCGGCCAAATATTTCACATTATTACTCAGATATCAAAACACTACCCTCTGTATTATAAGACACATGTGGCATATTAGTATTCTGTGTTGCTATATTTCGCAAAACAAGAAAAACCTACTTGAACTGTCTGGACGTTCTAGTATTTAAAGGGGTTTTCATTGAGATTTTAACCAATATTCATCATCTGGATGGTAAAGCACGTAATGTACAATGTTGAGCTTATTCCCCCCACACAAAAAAAAAACAATTGGTGAAAAAAAGAAATGTTTTTGCAGGTAGCTGCTTTTAAGCTTCTGCAGCAGCTGCAACTGTGTTATAAGACAGTAACTCCAGCTAGAAGGCACTAGAAGGCCTCAGCTCCTCACTTCTCACTCCCTGGTTAAATGCTTTCTCTGCCTTTCCCTATTCTACACCATTCTTCTTCTTTCTACCCTTTCCTTTCACTTTCCCTGACATGCCTAAGATCGTTTGCTGTCAGACACTGCAAGACCCATCTACCCTCAATCACAGCCCAACACAGAATGACATTCTAGTTGTTCTGCAAGGGCACCTTCCTGCCCGCTGTAGCACAGATTGGCTAATCCAGGCTGTCTGTCGGCCTGTGAATGAATAAAGGCAACCTCCCCAACACACACTTCCTCTCGGGGTCATGTGATCATCCTCCTTTGTGCATTTTCCCATCAACATATGTGGTAAATTGGAGCTGCGCTACGTTTTACAGGATTCGTCCAAAACAAACCTGAAAAGCTTTTGGTTTATCTGCTGGATGAAATTTTGGGAAGTTCATAATAAACTTGGTTTGTTACGAACTGATTGCTCGTTGCTACCTCCAACATGTCCATAGGTCCCCAGGCATCCAGCGAAGGAGAGGAGTTGCATATTGTTACGGTTACTCCCCGGCTAGCTGGGAGCTGGACCGCTTGGATAGTCTGGATCTCTGTTTAGGGAGAGAGAGAGGAGCCGCTTTGTCGCGATATCCAGAAGGATCCTGTAAATGTAGAACAATCCCGGTAATGATCTTTCAGCTAGGATAATCCTTCCCCCCTCCACAAACGAGTCGAGGCTGCGATTTGAAGGTTAAGCAAGACTGATGTTTATTGACCCGGGGCCTCCTTTTATGCCATCCTGCCCTGGGAAGGGCTACATTTACATGATTACCACAATACACAATTACATGTCTGGGACAGCCCCCACGTCTCCTCCCCTCAGATAAGCCTTTAACATAATCAACCCACACACAATGTTACCCAAGTTCTGGATGTACCCCAAAACCAGGGGGTACATCTTTACATTCGGTATCCTCAGACAGTCCTGGTGTAGGGGAACAACATATCCAAAATCCGGCTCCGTCGGTCCAAGTGTTCGGGAGTTACGGGTCCCTGAAGTCCTGACCGACCGCACACAGTGTAATTAACAGTTTTGTAACAGTGTAACTAACAGTTTTGTAACAGTGCTCCCTTTTTGTGGAACACTCTGGCAGACACTGTCTGACCCCTTTTCGGGGCAGACTAAGGCTGTCCAGACCGCGGGTTATGCTGGGCTGAGGTCTGTTTGTCTGGACAACCCGTCAGCATTGCCATTCTGTTTCCCAGGTCTGTAGGTAATGGTGAAGTTGAAGGGTTGTAATGACAGACTCCAACGTAAAAGTCTGCCGTTATCCCCCGAGACCCGGTTTAGCCACACCAACGGGTTATGGTCAGTAACCAGAGTGAACTCTTGTCCATACAAATAGGGAGTCAATTTCTTTAGTGCCCACACCAAAGCCAAACACTCTTTTTCTACCGCTGCATAGCTGACTTTGCGTGGCAGGAGCTTACGGCTGATGTAGACAACTGGGTGCTCCCCTCCGTCTTCGCCTACTTGGCTGAGGACAGCTCCCAGCCCGAACATGGAAGCGTCTGTATGGACGATGAAACGTTTGTTAAGGGCTGGGGCCGCCAAGACGGGAGCGTTGACAAGAGCAAGTTTGAGAGCTTGGAAAGCCGTTTCACAGTGGGGAGACCACAGGACCTGTCGAGGTAAGTTTTTCTTGGTCAGGTCAGTCAGGGGTTTGGCAAGTGTGCTGTAGTCTGGTACAAACCGTCTGTAGTACCCTGCTGTGCCCAGGAATGCTAGGACCTGAGTCTTAGTGGTGGGGGTGGGCCAATTGGCAACAGCTTCTATCTTGGCCGGCTCTGGTCGCTGTTTCCCACACCCCACCCGGTGACCCAGGTACTGTACCTCGGCCATCCCAAAGTGGCATTTTTCTGGCTTCAGAGTCAGGCCCGCAGTCCGGATCTGATCCAGAACCATTCCTACGTGAGCTAAGTGGTCCCCCCAGGACTCACTGTGGATCGCTATGTCGTCCAGGTATGCGCAAGCAAAACTCTGGAAGCCATCCAGGAGCCTATCAACCAAGCGCTGGAATGTAGCTGGGGCATTCTTCATCCCAAACGGCATTACCTTAAAATGATATAAGCCGAACGGGGTGACGAATGCTGACTTGGGGACAGCCTCCTGGGCCAGGGGAATCTGCCAGTAACCCTTGCAGAGGTCGATGGTGGTCAGATAATTTCCCCTGGCTATACGATCGAGTAGCTCGTCTACCCTGGGCATAGGGTAAGCGTCCGTCACTGTCTTTTCATTGAGCCTCCGATAGTCTACGCAAAACCGGGTTGTACCATCTTTCTTGGGCACCAGGACCACTGGAGAAGCCCAGGGACTATCGGAGGGCTCAATTACCTTGAGTTGGAGCATCTCATCGATCTCCTTCTTCATCTCTGCCCTAACTGCCTCGGGGATTCGGTAAGAAGCCTGGCGTAAAGGAGCTTGTCCCGGGGTATCTACCTGGTGGGTGGTTAAGGTAGTGTACCCTGGCTTCTGGGAGAAAGTGGGGCTTTTGGACTGCAGGAGTTGGTTAAGCTGCTCCCTTTCAGTGGGGCTAAGTCGGTCCCCTATCTTGACCTGAGCTACTATATCTGCGTGGGGACTTTTTTCTAACAGATCTGGAATGGGTAGACTGTCGGGGTCTTCCTGAGGGGGACAGCATATGGCCGTCACGTTCTCCGGCCGCTCAAGATATTCCTTGAGCATGTTCACATGGAATGTCTTTCTAAGATTGCTGTCATGGCAGCTAGCTATTACGTAGGTGGTGTCTCCCCTTTTCTCCACTATCTGATAGGGGCCCTGCCAGGACGCCTGTAATTTGTCTGTCTTAACTGGCTTAAGCACTAACACCTTTTGTCCTAGGGTAAAGATTCTCTTTCGGGCCCCCCGATCGTACCACACCTTCTGTCTTCTCTGGGCCGACTGGAGGTTAGCCTGCACTGATTTAGCTAATTGCTCCATTCGGTCCCTGAGTTCCAGCACGTACGGCACAATGGGGACAATTCGAGTCTCCATCTCTCCCTCCCAGTGCTCCCGGATCAGGTTTAGGGGTCCCCGTACTTTTCTTCCGTAGAGCAACTCGAAGGGCGAAAACCCGGTCGTTTCCTGGGGCACCTCCCGATAAGCAAATAGGAGGTGTGGCAGAAAACGCTCCCAGTCTCGGTATTCCTGAGTAAATGTTTTGAGCATTTGTTTGAGGGTCCCGTTGAACCTCTCACAAAGTCCGTTTGTCTGGGGGTGGTATGGAGAGCTCAGGAGGGACTTAATTTTGCAAACCTGCCAGAGTTGCTGAGTCAATTCGGCCGTAAATTGGGTGCCTCGGTCGGACAGGATTTCTTTCGGAAATCCTACCCGGGAAAACACCTGCACCAGCGCATTCGCTACCGTATCCGCTTGGATGTTGGATAGGGCGACAGCTTCCGGGTACCTGGTAGCGTAGTCCACTACGGTAAGAATGTAGCGCTTACCGGAGGGACTAGGGGTAGCCAGCGGTCCCACTAGGTCAATAGCAACCCTGCTGAAGGGTTCCTCCACAATGGGCATATTTACTAAATGAGCTTTAGGGTGATCGCCTCTCCTCCCTACTCGTTGGCACACATCGCAGGTCTTACAATAAGTCCTAACATCAGCGTGTACCCCTGGCCAAAAGAATGTGTGAGTAATGCGGTGTAGTGTGCGGGTTACAGCTAGGTGGCCTGCCAAGGGAATGTCATGTCCTATCTTGAGTATTTCTCGACGGTATTTGTGGGGCACTACCAGCTGTCGCCTCTGCTGCTCCCTTTTCTCCGTCAAGCGATACAGCTTTCCCTTTTCCCATAAAAAGGTTTCGTTATCTGACCCGCTCCCTCCGGTCTCTGCTCGTTCCCGGTACTTTTGTAATGTCGGGTCAGTCTTAGACTCTGTCTCGAAAGCATCTGGGGTGTCCCAGGGTATGGGACCTAACGGGTCAGTCGAGGTCGGGGTAGGTCTTATCTGTGTCTCCCGCACCGGTGATAGTTCTTGCTCCGTTCGGGCTTGGGCTCTGGTAGTCACTGGGTTTGCCTCGTTGTTGTACACTGGAGCATAGGCAGAAGTCATGGGGCTCAAATCGTTGCCCAGTAGTACTTCGGCAGGTAAATTATCCATTATGCCCACGTTTACGGACCCCTTTCCCACTCCCCAATCAAGATGTACTTTAGCGGTCGGAATTTTGTACACATCCCCTCCCGCCACTCTAACGGCCACAGTCTGCCCTGATCGCTTGTGCTCCGGCACCAAATGGCTCTGGACTAGTGTAATGGTAGCCCCCGTGTCTCTTAACCCCTCGGTAGATCGCCCCTCGAGCCATACCTTCTGCCGATGGTGCTGGCGGTTATCCGAAGCAGCATATACCGGATCTGCTTCGTGAAGTGGTCCCAAATATTCCTCCATAGGGGCTTCTTGGTTAACACAGAGCGCCCGGGCAGGACGAGATGACCCAGGGGGGTAATTATAATTCCGGGGGGTCTGGTGTGCATTAAGGGGGCAGCTAGCCATGCGGTGGCCTGGTTGATTGCATCGGTAGCAGGTCGGTCTGGGACGATCAGAGTTGTTATTCGGTGGTCCTGAGTAACGTGCGGGGCCCGCGGGCACCGAGGCTCGGAATTCAGTACGTGGTGGCGTGCGGTAAACATCTTTGTGTTCGACCCGTGCTGGGGCTCGGTAGTTCGTGGGTTCGTGTAGACGGGAGTCGTAATGTTCATCGGCCAATTTGGCTGCTTCTTCTAAGGTAGAGGGTCGTCTGTCTCGCAGCCATTCCTTCCCCTGCTGCTCCATGCCGTTATAAAAATGTTCTAAGAGAAATAATTGTAAAATTTCCTCACCAGTCACAGCTTTACTTCCGCTCATCCAGTGATTTGCCGCTCTCCGCATTCGGTGCGCCCATTCCATATGTGTGTCGTTAGGCTTCTTTCTCGTGCTACGAAATTGTCGGCGATACGTGTCAGGAGTTACAGCGTACCGCCGCAACAGTGTCTCTTTGACCAGCGCATACTGTGTCACTTCCTCAGCGCCCAGAGTCCGAAATGCTTCCAGAGCTCGCCCGGATAGTTTTCCAGACAATATCGTGGGCCACTCTCTGTTGGGAATCTGGTGCAGGGCACATTGCCTCTCGAAGTCCGCCAAATATTCATCGATTCCTGTCTCGCTTTCTAGGAAGGGTCTAAAAGCCGCATAGGGTATCTTTGGCCTCCCGGCGTTTCCGACAGGAACGATTACCTGAGGTGCTTCGGCATTGCGGTGTGCGGTCACTAGGCTGAGTTCGTGGGCTCGAGCCTTCCGTATATCCTCGTCCGCTTCTGCCATCAACTGCTGTACCAGTTCCATAGGTGGGTTCGGCCCGTATAGAGAGAGCCTCTCCCGAACAATCCTGGTCTTTTCGTCACTACTCGTGGTCGGGGTTTCTGCCATCGTGAAGCCCTGATCCAGTTCGGTTAGTTCTGCGATCAGTTCCCTTCTCGGACGGTTGCTGGCGTTCCCCCCTCTGCTTTCGAGTAAATCCTTCAGGGTCGCACGTTTCAATTTTTCGTAAGCGCTCTCCATCCGTTCAGTACCTCTCCTAGGAAATCCAGGACAATCCCACCGCTGCCATCCAAATGTTACGGTTACTCCCCGGCTAGCTGGGAGCTGGACCGCTTGGATAGTCTGGATCTCTGTTTAGGGAGAGAGAGAGGAGCCGCTTTGTCGCGATATCCAGAAGGATCCTGTAAATGTAGAACAATCCCGGTAATGATCTTTCAGCTAGGATAATCCTTCCCCCCTCCACAAACGAGTCGAGGCTGCGATTTGAAGGTTAAGCAAGACTGATGTTTATTGACCCGGGGCCTCCTTTTATGCCATCCTGCCCTGGGAAGGGCTACATTTACATGATTACCACAATACACAATTACATGTCTGGGACAGCCCCCACGTCTCCTCCCCTCAGATAAGCCTTTAACATAATCAACCCACACACAATGTTACCCAAGTTCTGGATGTACCCCAAAACCAGGGGGTACATCTTTACATTCGGTATCCTCAGACAGTCCTGGTGTAGGGGAACAACATATCCAAAATCCGGCTCCGTCGGTCCAAGTGTTCGGGAGTTACGGGTCCCTGAAGTCCTGACCGACCGCACACAGTGTAATTAACAGTTTTGTAACAGTGTAACTAACAGTTTTGTAACACATATATTTTCATTTTCTCCAAAGTATATGTCCTATGTAGCCAAAAACAAGATATTAGTAGAATCTAAAGTTCTGTTACTACTAACATTATGTCTTCTATTTATAATGGAGCTATGACGGGTTTAAATTTATAGCAATAAATCCCAACATGTACTGTAATGTAAACCTCAATATAAAGTGATAATGCCGGTGTGGAGTCTAAACTACCGGTAAATACAAAGGTAATTTTTATAATATATTTGATTGTGCATAATTGACTAAAGAACAAATGTCACTAGTCTGTCAAAGTGAGGAATAACTGATTCTATATAAGGGAAATGTTAAGGGAAAAGTTCAGTGTATGAACTCACACTTTCCTCCATCTCTCATAAGCCTTTTGGTTAATCAAAGCAGTTAGTGTTAAGTAATTGCTGGCTGTAAATATTGCCTACTTCATTTCCAGGCAAGTTTCATTCTCAATTAAATTTAATTGTTCTCATTTACAAACATTATTTTAGTACTTACGCATGGAGGATGAGAAGCAGGAGACAGACGTTTCAGCCTCTTCTCATTTTGTTGGCATAAGTATTGAATTCTTTTCAAGATTACTATGGAGCTGTTTGAATAAATGAAAGCATGGTTGGAATAATTTCGCCTCAGGCCAGTCAAGTCAAGTAAAACACAAGCATAAAACTTCTTATATAGAACCAGCTTATTTGCCATGCCATACCAAATGAAACATAATTTGGTGAGATGCTGAATGTAGCATCACTATTTATGTCAAGTGCTGAACTCATAACAGGTATGAAATGTATCCTAAATTCTACATAAAAAAAATTAAGTAGAAAATGAGAGGTTCTCATGTCAGTTTTCCTATATAGCATTCACATACCTCCCAACTTTTAAAAAACACAAAAAGAGACAATATTTGCGACGTGCATAGCACATTTTTTCATGCTAGGCAATGCCTCTAACTCCGTCCAGAACATAATTAGGCACATCCAGTCCCCTTACTGCCCCACATAGTAATTATTCCCCCTTTGTGCTAGCACACAGTAGTAATGCCCACATTGTGCCCCCTTAACAGTATTCATGTCCACATTGCCCTCCCTCACAGTAGTCATGCCCAGATGTACCCCCTTCATAGTAGTTATGCCCAAATATGTCCCCTTCACAGTAGCTATAGCCAGATATGTGCCCCCTCCCAGTATTTATGGTCAGATATGTGCCCCTTACAGTAGTAATGCTATATACAGACGTGGACAAAATTGTTGGTACCCTTTGGTCAATGAAAGAAAAAGTCACAATGGTCACAGAAATAACTTTAATCTGACAAAAGTAATAATAAATTAAAATTCTATAAATGTTAACCAATGAAAGTCAGACATTGTTTTTCAACCATGCTTCAACAGAATTATGTAAAAAAATAAACTCATGAAACAGGCATGGACAAAAATGATGGTACCCCTAACTTAATATTTTGTTGCGCAACCTTTTGAGGCAATCACTGCAATCAAACGCTTCCTGTAACTGTCAATGAGACATCTGCACCTCTCAGCAGGTATTTTGGCCCACTCCTCATGAGCAAACTGCTCCAGTTGTGTCCGGTTTGAAGGGTGCCTTTTCCAGACTGCATGTTTCAGCTCCTTCCAAAGATGCTCAATAGGATTGAGGTCAGGGCTCATAGAAGGCCACTTTAGAATAGTCCAATTTTTTCCTCTTAGCCATTCTTGGGTGTTTTTAGCGGTGTGTTTTGGGTCATTGTCCTGTTGCAAGACCCATGACCTGCGACTGAGACCAAGCTTTCTGACACTGGCTAGTACATTTCTCTCTAGAATTCCTTGATAGTCTTGAGATTTCATTGTACCCTGCACAGATTCAAGACACCCTGTGCCAGACGCAGCAAAGCAGCCCCAGAACATAACAGAGCCTCCTCCATGTTTCACAGTAGGGACAGTGTTCTTTTCTTGATATGCTTCATTTTTTCGTCTGTGAACATACAGCTGATGTGCCTTGGCAAAAACTTCGATTTTTGTCTCATCTGTCCACAGGACATTCTCCCAGAAGCTTTGTGGCTTGTCAACATGTAGTTTGGCATATTCCAGTCTTGCTTTTTTATGATTCGTTTTCAACAATGGTGTCCTCCTTGGTCGTCTCCCATGTAGTCCACTTTGGCTCAAACAACGACGGATGGTGCGATCTGACACTGATGTTCCTTGAGCATGAAGTTCACCTTGAATCTCTTTAGAAGTCTTTCTAGGCTCTTTTGTTACCATTCGGATTATCCGTCTCTTAGATTTGTCATCAATTTTCCTCCTGCGGCCACGTCCAGGGAGGTTGGCTACAGTCCCATGGATCTTAAACTTATGAATAATATGTGCAACTGTACTCACAGGAACATCTAGTTGCTTGGAGATGGTCTTATAGCCTTTACCTTTAACATGCTTGTCTATAATTTTCTTTCTGATCTCTTGAGACAGCTCTTTCCTTTGCTTCCTCTGGTCCATGTCGAGTGTGGTACACACCATATCACCAAACAACACAGTGATTACCTGGAGCCATATATATAGGCCCAATGGCTGATTACAAGGTTGTAGACACCTGTGATGCTAATTAGTGGACACACCTTGAATTAACATGTCCCTTTGGTCACATTATGTTCTGTGTTTTCTAGGGGTACCATCATTTTTGTCCATGCCTGTTTCATGAGTTTATTTTTTTACATAATTCTGTTGAAGCATGGTTGAAAAACAATGTCTGACTTTCATTGGTTAACATTTATAGAATTTTAATTTATTATTACTTTTGTCAGATTAAAGTTATTTCTGTGACCATTGTGACTTTTTCTTTCATTGACCAAAGGGTACCAACAATTTTGTCCACGTCTGTATGTGCCTTCTTACAGTAGCTATGCCAGATATTTGCCCCCTTCACAGTAGTTATGGCTAGAAATGTGCCCCCTTCACAATAATTATGGCCAAATATGCTCCTTTTACAGTAGCTATGGCCATATATGTGCCCCTGGGGATACTGCTGTATATTTAAAAGGGTTGCAGCACTTCAGCTAATAGCATTTATTATGTTGAGAAACTTAATACAAGCCACGTACTAATGTACTGTATTTATCCATATTGCTTCCTTTGCTGGCTGGATTAATTTTTCCATCACATAATATATCGCTTGTTTCCATGGTTACAACACACTGTAGTCCATTAGAAGTGACCATGATTAGAGTTGAGCGAACACCTGGATGTTCGGGTTCGAGAAGTTCGGCCGAACATCCCGGAAATGTTCGGGTTCGGGATCCGAACCCGATCCGAACTTCGTCCCGAACCCGAACCCCATTGAAGTCAATGGGGACCCGAACTTTTCGGCACTAAAAAGGCTGTAAAACAGCCCAGGAAAGAGCTAGAGGGCTGCAAAAGGCAGCAACATGTAGGTAAATCCCCTGCAAACAAATGTGGATAGGGAAATGAATTAAAATAAAAATTAAATAAATAAAAATTAACCAAAATCAATTGGAGAGAGGTTCCATAGCAGAGAATCTGGCTTCCCGTCACCCACCACTGGAACAGTCCATTCTCAGATATTTAGGCCCCGGCACCCAGGCAGAGGAGAGAGGTCCCGTAACAGAGAATCTGTCTTCATGTCAGCAGAGAATTAGTCTGCATGTCATAGCAGAGAATGAGGCTTCACGTCAGCCACCACTGCAACAGTCCATTGGCATATATTTAGGCCCAGCACCCAGGCAGAGGAGGGAGGTCCCGTAACAGAGAATCTGTCTTCATGTCAGCAGAGAATTAGTCTGCATGTCATAGCAGAGAATGAGGCTTCACGTCAGCCACCACTGCAACAGTCCATTGGCATATATTTAGGCCCAGCACACACACAGGCAGAGGAGAGAGGTCCCGTAACAGAGAATCTGGCTTCATGTCAGCAGAGAATCAGTCTGCATGTCATAGCAGAGAATGAGGCTTCACGTCAGCCACCACTGCAACAGTCCATTGGCATATATTTAGGCCCAGCACCCAGGCAGAGGAGGGAGGTCCCGTAACAGAGAATCTGTCTTCATGTCAGCAGAGAATTAGTCTGCATGTCATAGCAGAGAATGAGGCTTCACGTCAGCCACCACTGCAACAGTCCATTGGCATATATTTAGGCCCAGCACACACACAGGCAGAGGAGAGAGGTCCCGTAACAGAGAATCTGGCTTCATGTCAGCAGAGAATCAGTCTGCATGTCATAGCAGAGAATGAGGCTTCACGTCAGCCACCACTGCAACAGTCCATTGGCATATATTTAGGCCCAGCACACACACAGGCAGAGGAGAGAGGTCCCGTAACAGAGAATCTGGCTTCATGTCAGCAGAGAATCAGTCTGCATGTCATAGCAGAGAATGAGGCTTCACGTCAGCCACCACTGCAACAGTCCATTGGCATATATTTAGGCCCAGCACCCAGGCAGAGGAGGGAGGTCCCGTAACAGAGAATCTGTCTTCATGTCAGCAGAGAATTAGTCTGCATGTCATAGCAGAGAATGAGGCTTCACGTCAGCCACCACTGCAACAGTCCATTGGCATATATTTAGGCCCAGCACCCAGGCAGAGGAGGGAGGTCCCGTAACAGAGAATCTGTCTTCATGTCAGCAGAGAATTAGTCTGCATGTCATAGCAGAGAATGAGGCTTCACGTCAGCCACCACTGCAACAGTCCATTGGCATATATTTAGGCCCAGCACCCAGGCAGAGGAGGGAGGTCCCGTAACAGAGAATCTGTCTTCATGTCAGCAGAGAATTAGTCTGCATGTCATAGCAGAGAATGAGGCTTCACGTCAGCCACCACTGGAACAGTCCATTCTCAGATATTTAGGCCCCGGCACCCAGGCAGAGGAGAGAGGTCCCGTAACAGAGAATCTGTCTTCATGTCAGCAGAGAATTAGTCTGCATGTCATAGCAGAGAATGAGGCTTCACGTCAGCCACCACTGCAACAGTCCATTGGCATATATTTAGGCCCAGCACCCAGGCAGAGGAGAGAGGTCCCGTAACAGACAATCTGGCTTCATGTCAGCAGAGAATCAGTCTGCATGTCATAGCAGAGAATCAGGCTTCACGTCACCCACCACTGCAACAGTCCATTGTCATAAATTTAGGCCCAGCACTAGTGTTGAGCGGCATGTCCCATATTCGAATTCGCGAAATTTTGTGAATATTCGAAAGAATATTCGTAAAATATTCGCGATTATTCAAATTCGTTATTATTTCGCATATGCGATAATTCGAATTATCGCATAATACATATGCTATGCAAAATTCACATGTGCGCTAATGAAATCGCCTTACGAAGATTCGCAACTCAATTCAATCACTAATGTATGAATGCAATGCCCTTTGCCTCTGTTCTGGGACAAGTGTAGATATTCGCATGTGCGCTAATAAAATCGCCTTACGAAGATTCGCACCTCAATCACTTTCTAGGGAATGTGAGACTTTTGGGAATCAATCGAGATACAGTGGGGGGTGATGACAGTAGTTGACAGAGTACAGATCAATGTAATCTGTAAGGTGGAAAGTAAAATAAAAAATACGAATATTCGTAAATCGAATTTTACGAAGTTCTACGTATTCGCGAATATGGTGCTATACTATATGAATGCACAGGCCTTTGCCTCTCTGTTCTGGGGACAAGTGTAGATATTTGCATTTGCGTTAATAAAATCGCCTTACGAAGATTCGCAGCTCAATTCAATCACTAATGTATGAATGCAAAGCCCTTTGCCTCTGTTCTGGGACAAGTGTAGATATTCGCATGTGCGCTAATAAAATCGCCTTACGAAGATTCGCAACTCAATTCACTAATGTATGAATGCAAAGCCCTTTGCCTCTGTTCTGGGACGTGCCGATATTCGCATGTGCGCTAATAAAATCGCCTTACGAAGATTCGCGCCTCAATCACTTTCTAGGCAATGTGAGTAAGATCTGAGCTGTTGGACCTTTGGGAAACAATCAATTATATGTGTACTGTAATTTTGTGGGGGGGGGGGGGGAAACAAAAAACGAATATTCGTTTTTACGAATATATAGCACTATATTCGAAATATTCGCGAAATCGCGAAGTTGCGATATTCGCGAAAAAAATTTGCTTTTCGAATATTCGCGCTCAACACTACCCAGCACCCAGGCAGAGGAGAGAGGTCCCGTAACAGAGAATCTGGCTTCATGTCAGCAGAGAATCAGTCTTCATATCATAGCAGAGAATCAGGCTTCACGTCACCCACCACTGTAAGAGTCAATTTTCATAAATTTAGGCCCAGAACCCAGGCAGAGGAGAAAGGTCCCGTAACAGACAATCTGGCTTCATGTCAGCAGAGAATCAGTCTTCATATCATAGCAGAGAATCAGGCTTCACGTCACCCACCACTGCAACAGTCAATTGTCATAAATTTAGGCCCAGCACCCAGGCAGAGGAGAGAGCTCCCGTAACAGAGGATCTGGCTTCATGTCAGCAGAGAATCAGTCTGCATGTCATAGCAGAGAATGAGGCTTCACGTCACCCACCACTGCAACAGTCCATTGGCATATATTTAGGCCTAGCACACAGGCAGAGCAGAGAGGTCCCGTAACAGACAATCTGGCTTCATGTCAGCAGAGAATCAGTCTGCATGTCATAGCAGAGAATGAGGCTTCACGTCACCCACCACTGCAACAGTCCATTGGCATATATTTAGGCCTAGCACACAGGCAGAGCAGAGAGGTCCCGTAACAGACAATCTGGCTTCATGTCAGCAGAGAATCAGTCTGCATGTCATAGCAGAGAATGAGGCTTCACGTCACCCACCACTGCAACAGTCCATTGGCATATATTTAGGCCTAGCACACAGGCAGAGCAGAGAGGTCCCGTAACAGACAATCTGGCTTCATGTCAGCAGAGAATCAGTCTGCATGTCATAGCAGAGAATGAGGCTTCACGTCACCCACCACTGCAACAGTCCATTGGCATATATTTAGGCCTAGCACACAGGCAGAGCAGAGAGGTCCCGTAACAGACAATCTGGCTTCATGACAGCAGAGAATTAGTCTGCATGTCATAGCAGAGAATGAGGCTTCACGTCAGCCACCACTGCAACAGTCCATTGGCATATATTTAGGCCCAGCACCCAGGCAGAGGAGAGAGGTCCCGTAACAGACAATCTGGCTTCATGTCAGCAGAGAATTAGTCTGCATGTCATAGCAGAGAATCAGGCTTCACGTCAGCCACCACTGCAACAGTCCATTGTCATAAATTTAGGCCCAGCACCCAGGCAGAGGAGAGAGGTCCCGTAACAGACAATCTGGCTTCATGTCAGCAGAGAATTAGTCTGCATGTCATAGCAGAGAATGAGGCTTCACGTCAGCCACCACTGCAACAGTCCATTGGCATATATTTAGGCCTAGCACACAGGCAGAGCAGAGAGGTCCCGTAACAGACAATCTGGCTTCATGACAGCAGAGAATCAGTCTGCATGTCATAGCAGAGAATCAGGCTTCACGTCAGCCACCACTGCAACAGTCCATTGTCATAAATTTAGGCCCAGCACCCAGG